>NW_007726761.1:333003-348429 GCF_000696425.1 Galeopterus variegatus
CCGCTGGCCCCGCTCGGACCCCGGCCGGGCCTCGGCGCCGCCGCAGCCCCTCATTCCGGCTCCATTCATAGGGGCACCCCAGCCTGGCCTGCAGGGCGGGGCTGGGGACCCGGGAACAAGGCCGGTCCGCCAAGGCCGGGGAGGAAAATAAAAAGTTAAGAGAAGAACTTACCTAAAATGGCTCCTGCAGCAGCCAAAATACAAACAGCTATTATTTGGTGAAGTTTAGCTCAGACACCCTGCAAGGACACCCTAACCCAGCTCGGGCCCGCCTTTCCAGCCGCGCCATTGGGCTTCGCCAGCCCAAAACACAGAATCATTGGTCCGCCCAGCTGTCACTCAGGTAGAAGCCCATTTCAAGCTTGCTTGCAGGGGCGAGTGATGGGCTCGCTCCATTGTGCTCGTATTTGCATGGATGTGATCGTAGCGCTGATTGGCCGATGCCGGAGTCGCCCCGCCTCCTGCCTCGTGCCCCCTCCCTACCTTGGAGACGCTGCTGCGCGCGGCCCCGCCTCCCGGGACAGAGCGGCGGAACCACGGGGGGTCCGGCAGGTCAGGGAAAGAAGGTGCTGAGAGGCCAAGCGAAGAGAGGAGACCCGTCGTCCGTCTCCAGCCGCATCTCCTGCCGCTCCGCCTGGATCCCTGTCGCTCCTGATACACAGCGGTCTTCCGCCCAAGGCCCCGCACAGCTGGGGAGTTTTCCAGACCCGGGGATCCTGCAGAGCCATGGATATACCTCCGTAAAATCAGGTGTCGAGCTGTGATATGTTTATTTTCTGGCCTATGTCCCCTGCCATCCTTGTAGCGTCCTCAAGGACAGGGCCCAGCATATGGCAGAGATTCAGCTAATTGTTGTGTTCTTTAATTCGTTAGCAGCTAATTTTTGAGCGCCCACTAAATGCTAGACGGGGGATACAGTGGTCAATGGGACAAAGCCCTTGCTCTGATGGATTAGGCGAAAGAAAGACAGTAAATAAATACAAGGGGCAGGTAGTGATAAATGCTGTACAGAAAATAGATGGAAGAAGGAAGGAAATTAGACCAGAGGTGAGGAGGAGCAATTAGGAAAGGAGGAATAGGTAGTTTGCCCTGCCTGGCTGAATACTCCGGAGGGTATCCGATTACTATCCCCTCCCACCCCTGACATTAGCAGTCACCTGCTATCCTCACCCCCTGCCTTCCCCATCATGGGTGTTTCCTTGGCATCCAGTAAAAAACTGTTTGGATCTGACTGTAGAGGCTCATTTTACCTCAATTAAAGCAGGAATGACCTGAGTCTGATGATTCTAAGGCCAATTTGTCAGATACATTTCAGATGAGCATGATTTGACTGTGTCAGGGGTAACTGTGATGATTTAGCAGTTTTACTGCACCCCCAGAGAGAATATTTTTAGCTTCTTTGAAATCCCAGTTTTTCTATGGCTTTCAGCCTGTGGCCCTCTCTTCTGAATAACGTTTCTTTACTTCTTGGCAGACACCAGAGATTTCTCCAGTTCAAAAATACAGAGGTGGCAGCCCCCTGCCACTCATCTTTCTCACCTGTGCACATTTGACTCAAGCCTGGCCAAGATGTCTTATGGTCCTTCCTCCTCTTTCTTCTTTCCTTAAACAAATATTTATTAAGCATCAACTGTGTTCCAGGTATTGTTTAGGCACAAGGCATATAGCATTAAACAAGGTAGAAAACATCTGTGTCCTCAAGGAGCTTTTAGTTTAGTTGAGGATAAGGTGGAGATTTACACATAGATCCTGAGCACCTCCAATCCTGCCAAGCTGCTGGTGTGTGAGTATACTGAGAGCTGCTTGTCCCCTGCTGCTGCCTCACAGGGACAGTATACCTGACCTTCTAAACCAGCTTCTGTAGGGGTTGAAGCAAAACCTGATGCAGAACCAGGCAGCGGGTAGCCACAGCCTCTCTAGCCCAAACACCAGGATCAAGGATTCCACAGTGCTCACTGGGCTCAGGTCTATGCACTTTCTTTTCTGGAAAAGGGCTGGGAGCAGAGTTATATCAGAGACAGACTTGGTAGGTTCTATGTGGGAGTCAGTGGCCCTCTTTTTGGTTAATAAAGTCCCTTGCCCACAAAAATTGAAATAACATAAAAGAGAATGGGAAGAAATGGGATTTCAGACAGAAGCAGCAGTACTATGTTCCTAGGCACAGAGGCAAGAGACAGCCTTGGTAGGTATGGGAGTGGGAGGGAGCAGGAAGTTAGACTGGTCAGTAATTTCTGTTCTTAAAGATTGAGAAAAGTCAGTAGCTCATAAGAATTTAAACACAGAGAGACAATGTTATGTCACCAAGCAAGAAATCGACAGGCTTACGTGATGGATTCACAAATGAGTGGGACAGGTACCAGCAAAGGAAAGGTCTGGCTGCACGCCTGACCTTGAAAGAGTCAGGTCTGCAGAATTTCAGCAGCATGCAAAGACCTGTGGAAGGCAGTGGAGGGGAAACGGAGAGCTAAGTTGTTAGCTGTACCCATTCATGGTGATGTCTTGGCCTGGGTTCTCCAGAAGCAGAGCCTGATTCTATAGGGCAGGAGTGATTCAAAAGGAGTAAGGTTAGGAAAAGGGAAAAGCCAATAATCTGGCCTCCGCTATGTGTGGCTGATTATTTCTGCTCAAAGTATTATCCTCTGAAGCCATATAAAATGAGTCTCAGTATAGCCCACAGGAGGGGGAAAGTAAGGAAATTTGTCCACCAGCTCAGGTTGCTGGTGGATAAAGAGTCACACAGGTTGTTCATGCATAGGTGCCAAGTGGGCTTCTGTGAGGTCCCAAAACTCAGTGTCAACAGGGAACCTGTCAAGAGGCAGGTGGAAGGACCATGTGGCAAAGCACTATCAGAGTGCAGCTGTATGAAGTCAGAGGGTGCCCATGCAGAGCTGGACACCACAACAGCTGATGGGACGAGATGGTTGACTCTATAAGGCTCTGAAGTTCTGCTACAGGGGAGACGCCAGTGATGCATAAATTTCTTACCATAGAAAATGTCCATGTTTCCAAAGGTCCCCCGAATAGCAATCCTCAGGAGCTCTGAATGGAGCCAGAGGACTTCCAGAAGTTCTAGAACTCTCTGACAGTAACTCCACAAACACAAGTTGTATCCCAACTGGCTGTGTTCTCTCTTGCTTTCCTGCCTCTGTTCACTTGTCTGCAGAATAGCAATCCTCAGGAGCTCTGAATGGAGCCAGAGGACTTCCAGAAGTTCTAGAACTCTCTGACAGTAACTCCACAAATACAAGTTGTATCCCAACTGGCTGTGTTCTCTCTTGCTTTCCTGCCTCTGTTCACTTGTCTGCTTCCTCCAATACAAGTTGTATCCCAACTGGCTGTGTTCTCTCTTGCTTTCCTGCCTCTGTTCACTTGTCTGCTTCCTCCATTAGACCATGGGCTTCCTTATTGTTCTTGTTTATATATCTGTGGCAGAAAAAAAATGTTATTTTTACTGGCTCATTTCGCTTTCCTCCTAGGGTTGTAGCAAAACTGCATGTCTCAGTAATCAGGTAGGCCCATGTGACTGAGCTTAGGATAATGGAATCCAGACAGAAATGGTAGATATATCCCATTTCTGGGCATCCCCCGAAAACTCCTGTGGGATCCTTAAACTCCCCTCCTTTCCTCATCTGCTATACAGATCCAAAAAATATCCAGTGGAGGACTCAGAGGACCTAGAAAATTGCAATGACATGAGCCTTGGTCCCTGACTGACTGCCTGGAGCAGAAAGAACCCCTGTGCTTACTTGCACTGGACTATGCTGTGAGTGAGGAATAAACTGTCATAGTGTCAAGTCTCTGAAATATGAAGGTTGGTTATTACAGCCGTTAGCACACCCTAATACAGTACTTGTCTAACTTCATTTGATTCCATGTCCTTCCAGGGCAGGGATTGTGTTTGTAACTCAAGCACTAGTGCCATGCCTGGCACATAGTAGGCATTGCTCAAAGTATGAATGAGTGTGAATGAGCTGATACGTGAGCCTGGTCTTAAAGGATTGGAGGTAGAATGCCAGGCAAGGTGTCAGGTAGAAAAAGTTCCATGAAGGAGGCATAGTGTGTGCAGAGGATAAGGGACTAGGAAGATTATGGTCCATTCTCAGCACTACAAAAAGTTCATGATAAAGAAGGGCGATGGCTAGGGTGAGGCTAGAGAAAAGGCAAGGGCCAGGTCCTTATATGTTACATGAAGGAGTTTGAAATTTATCCTACAGGAATCGTTGAAGGATTTAAACACGGATGTGATATCAAATTTATGTTTAAGAAAGATCTCTCTAGCCACCTAGAAAAAGGATGGATTAGAAAGAAAGAGCCAGAAATATGGATTTTTTAAGCAACATTTCCCTTTTTCCTAAATCATTCATCCCATGAGATGGTCCACTAAAAAGAGGCTTTGGGGTAAATTCAGTTTGGGAAGTTGTGCTTACTCTAGCCCCTGTTGAAGGTTCTTGGAGAATGTTTATTAGTATATTGAAAGCTCGGAGAGGTCCTGCATCAATGAAATCTGTTAAACTTTAATATAATAGTTCTCAAAATTATTTGACCACAGAAGCCTCTTTTCTTTTAGCACCTATTAAAACTGGTATCACTTAGGATTAGATTTGGCTGCATATAATGGGGAAAAAACAAAGGCTTAATAAGACTGAAGTTTATTTCTGTCTTGCATAAAAGAAATCTGGGAGGTAAGCACTCCAAGAGTAGCAAGGCAGCTCTATGGTAACTTCAGGAATCCAGTCTTCAATATTTTTGCTCCACCATCCTTAGCTTTCATTCCCAAGGTCACTTCATGGTCCAAGATGGCTGCTAGAGCACCAGCCCACATGTCCTTGAAGGAAGAAGGAAAGGCAAAATGGTAAAAGTGGAGCTGAGTCCCTTAAACAGCCTTCCTGGAAATACTACACATCACTTTTGCTCACATCTTACAGGCCAGAATTTGGTCACATGGCCACACCAAGCTGCAAAGGAGGCTGGGAAATATGGTATTTTATTTTGCTTTTCTATGTGCCAAGTTAAAAATTGGGTCTGTCTCTAAAGAGTTGAGAGACTCAACTAGCAGCCTCTGGCACATGTCCCACAGAAATAATGCTCCACAGAACTAAGGTGGAATAAAATGATTAAGTAAGGAGATTAATTTTAAAAATATTTTTAGCAGCTTTATTGTGGTATAATTCATATACAACACAATTTGCCTACTTCAAGTGTACAGTTTGATGATGTTTGGTAAATTTATACAGTTGTGCTACCATCACCACAATCAAGTTTTGAAACATTTCCACCCCCCAAAAGTTCCCTTGTTCCCATCTGCAGTCAATCCCCACTCCCACCCCAAGGCCCAGGCAACCATTGATCTGCTTTTTTCTTTACAGTTTTGTCTTTCCTAGAAATTTCATATAAATGGAGTAGTGCAATACATAGTCTTTTGTGTCTGGCTTATTTCACTTAACATATTTTTGTGGCTCATACATGTTGTAGAATGTTTTATTAGTTCATTCTTTTTATTGCTGAAAGGTATTGCATTGTATGAATATGCCACATTTTATTTATCCACTCAGCAAATGATGGACATTTGGATTGTTCCCACTTTGAGGCTATTATGAATAATGCTCCTATGAACCTTCACATACAAGTCTTTGTGTGGACATATGTTTTCATTTCTCTTGAGTAGATACCTAAGGAGACTGATATTTTAAATTGAATGAATTCATTGAAATGACATTTATTGAATGCCTACTACTGAGAAGCACTGGACTAGGTGCCAGGTATATGATGGTGAATAAAATTTGGCACAAACTCACTCCTCATGGAGCTTGCAGTCTGTGGAGGAGGCAGGCATTAGTTCAATAGCCATGCAAACAAATGTAACATCACAGCAATGTAAGTGCCATAAAGGAAGGTGTAGGGTGCTGTGAGAGATTACGCTAGAAGGATCTGTCTTGATCAAGGAGGTCGGGAACGCTGCCCTTGAGCTGAGATCTGAAATATGTCAGAACTTAGCCACCCTGTGAGTTCTGTCCTCCAGAGTAATATCTTATGAGGCCATCCACGTATTTCCAGTAATGCTACCCTTGCAAAGAACTCTGAGGCAGTTTATACGTGTGCTGTTCTCAGGCCTGTTTGTCCTTAGATGAAGTCCCTATGCTTTAACCTCTCAGAATTTTTTGAAAGCTTTGAGGCAAACACAATCAAATGTCAAGAAAGGTTAATTTGGGGCAGTGTCATATTTCTGTACTTTTCTGTATGTTTAGAATATCTCATGATTTAATATTTTAAAAATATGTTTTTTTAATTCTCTTGAGAATTGTACCTGTCACGCAGCCCAGCCTGTCTTGTCAGATGCTAAATCTTATTTTCTCTCTGTGGGAAGATGGGTCATGATTGGAAGGATCCTGGAATCTCGAACTGGGGAGATGATGCCAATGTCCAGTATTGTGGAGCTACAACAGTCCAATGCCTGTATCTCCACTGTAGAAGTAAATCTGCCACAAGGGGTTTTCCTGCCAAAATCACTATTCTCCAGGACAGTATAGTTAAGAGTAGTTAAGCCCACAGTCTTTGGAGCCCTGCAGGTCTGGTTCAAATCCAGCTCTACAACTAGTGATCTTAAGAAAGTCACTTAACTTACAGTTTCTTGGCTCCAATAATAGGGTTGTTGTATGGATTAAATGACTCATGCAAAGTACTTAGCACATGGTAACTGCTCAAAAAGGGTTTATTACTACATTATTATTACATCCTTTCATCTGGCTCCCATTTTCCTATGGTCTGTATAGACTATCCCTGTTAGTTGACTTGCTTTTTAAAAACGTTAATTCCATTGATTCAGCTGAAGTCAATCTCTGTTCTTCTTGCCTTTGGCCTGGGGGATCTTCTGTCTTTAGAGTGCCTTCTGCTGCTTATATGGCCTCTATCCTTATGTAGTAATCTGACAGATTGAACTCGTAAAGTGCTGCAGAGCTCTCGCTCTCACCCATGGGAGTATCACTACTACTATTTCGATTTTTTAAAGTCTGAGCTTACACATATAAATGAGTACATTCCCTTTCAGTAACTTTGACTTATGGAAAGTCACACCTCAAATGTTCTTGGGCAGGATTTTTAAAAAACGCTGGTCACCCTACCCTGAAACAACTCCATAAATCCTTCATTCTTGTTCAGCAGTGTACTTTCCTGCAACAACCATTAGACCATTTTAGCCATAAAAACTTGCTTAAGCCGAGGCTTTTTAGGAAGCCTCAAGTGGTGGAATCCTTTCCCTTATGTGGATAATTCTACCATCAGCATTACTAACCAATTTAGAGAGGCTACCATCTGCAAACTGACAATAAAAGAAGCAACACTGTTTCACATTCTAGGAATAAAACACTGTAGTTTTTTTAAATTAATTAGTTTCCATGATTTTGCTGTGGCAAAGTGTGGTAGCCATCCTCCAAGATGGCCCCCAATGATCTCTACCTGCTAGGATTCAAACTCTTACATTTTCACCTCCTATCCTGAATAGAGTTGATTTTTGTAACCAGTGGGATATTGCTGAAATGATAAGAGTGTGACTTCCAAGGCTAGGTCAAAAACAACATTGCAGCATTTGCCTTGCTCTTTTTGATCATTTACCATGGGAAAAGTGAGCTGCCATGTCATAAGGACACTCAGCCCTATGGAGAGGTCCATGTGGCAAGGACCTGAGGCCTCTTGCCAATAGCCATGTGAGTGCACCATCTTGGAAGTAGATCTCCATGCCTAGTCAAGCCTTCAGATGAGACTGCAACCCCAACCAACATCTTGACCGTAACCTCATTAGAGACCCCTTAGCCACTGCACTAAGCCACTGCCAAATTTCTGACCCAAAGAAATTATGTAAGATAATAAATGTTTGTTGTTTATAAGCCACCAAATTTTTAGGGCAATTTTTTATGTAGCAATAGATGACTAATAAGCTCAGTATTTACTTGTGTAATATAAATGACATCCATCATTAACTTACTGTATATGTAAAATATGTTTGGTTTTTATATAAACTTGCCCCAGATTTTAAGTGTTTTCTAAATATATGGTCTACATCCAGATATTTTGAGTTATTCCATGGCAGATTTCAGTACCATTCAGCAAGCATGTGTTGACTACGTGTTTCATAACCTGTTAATGACAGAAAATACAGATCAACAATTGGCAATTTGAACCAGGCTGATGGCAGTAAGTGGCATTTCTTCATCCAATTATGCTTTTCTTACTGTAGGTAAAACAAGGGATGCCAGAAAGTCCAGCTTCTACCACATCTTTGGCTTCTTCCTGGAATATATCTTAGAAGAGAATAAAGTTGGAGAGAAGGATGTCCCCATGTTAACAAAACATGAACTGTTACATTGGCAATTTATAATAGCTAACATTTATTGAGCACTTAATATGCACCAGGCATTGTTCTAAATGCTTTACATGAATTAACATGTTTAATTCTTATCAAGGGAAAATTGTTATTACCCTCATTTTACACATGGTAGAAGTGAGGCCCATCACTGGAAAGAAGGCAGCAAAGTCCGGAGCTGTCATCATCTCTGTCCATCAGCCACAGGCCCAGGTGCTGAAGTGGGGCAGTAGCTGCCACACCCACAGCAATTCAGTTCAGTGTCCTAGGTTTCTCTGGGCTCCTGCTCCAGGTATCACAAGCAAATACAAAGTGGAGGTTTTACAGAAGGAAATGTGAAAAGAAAACACACAAAAAGCACAAAAATAAAAATATTGGCAGAAAACAGATGTGTGATGGTTAATTTTATGTGTCAGCTTGACTGCACTAAGGGGTGCCTAGACAGTTCATAAAACATTATTTCTGAGTGTGTCTGGGAGGATGATTCCAGAAGAGATTAGCACTTGAACTAGTAGATTGAATAAAGATCACCTTCACCAATGTTGTTGGGCATCATTCAATCCATTGAGGACCCAAATAGAACAACAAAGATGGAAGAGAGCAAGTTCTCTCTCTCTCTTCTCAAGCTAGGAAATCCATCTTTGCCCACAGACATTGCAGCTCCTGGTTCTAAGGCCTTCGAAGTCCAGGACTTACACTTGCACCTCCTGCTCTACCCCCAGCCTCTGTTCTCAGGGCTTCAGACTTGGACTAGGAGCTGTACCATTGGATTCCTTGGTTCTCAGGCCGTTGGACTCAGACTGAATTACAACACTGGATTTCCTGGTTCTTCAGCTTGCAGACAGCAGATAATGGGACTTCCAGGCCTCCATAATTATGTGAGCCAATTCCCAAAATAAATCCTCTCGTATGTGTGTGTCCCGTTGGTTCTGTTTCTCTGGAGAACCCTGACTAACATAGATGTCTTATACAAATTTAAAAAGATGAATAGCCACAGCTTAGTCTGACTGGCTTAATTAAGGGCACTGTTTCTCAAAGTGTGGTTCCTGGACCACCAGCAGCATCTAGAAACTTCACAGACATCCGGATTTGGGGGCTCCAAGCCAAACCTACTGGATTAGAAAGCCTTGGGATGGGGCTAGCAGTCTATGTTCAAATGCATGCTAAAGTTGGAGATCTACTGAATTAGGGGACCCAGCTGTCACTAAACCTGGGTGGTGTGACTCTAAAGCACATGACAGTTCTGGGTAGTCATTTCGGTGCCAATTTTGGAGTTTGACAGCGTCAATGAAAGATATCATTCTAGGCCCCCCCCCCAAAACCCCATGACTATCATTTCCACATAGGTGTGGAATTAGACAAAGATCTTCAACATGCCTTTGGTGTTCCCTGTCAAAAGATTCCTGGGCTAGGATGTAGAGTGCCCATCTAACGTAACATGAAAATATGAATTAAATGCCCACCATGGTGGATGAAAGTCATGTTGAGAGAAGGCTAAAGAGGCCAGGTCACTTTACAGCAAGATTAGGTAGTGTAACATGCACTAGCTGCTATAACAAATATACCCACAAAAGAATCATTATTCATAGTTATCCAACAAAAAGAAGTTGATTTTTTGCTCAGATAGCATTTCAAAGGAAGCATTTCTACTTAAGTCACAATCCTCTACCTGGTGATTCAGGGTTCCAGGTTCCTTCTACCCTATGAGTACATCATCATTTAGGGCTTTTGTCATCCTCTACATCCAACTAGCAGGAGGAGATTGTGGTGAGGACACACCCCCTTCTTAAAAGCATTGGCCTGGAAATGACACATGTCACTTCTGCTCACATGTCATTGGCTTGAACTCAGTTACATGACCATACCAAACCACATGAGAAGCTGAATAATGTAGTCTACCTGTGTGCCAGGAAGAAAAGGAAATGAATTTTTGATGACGAGATAGCAATATATTTTATTGGGGACAGACTAGGATGATGGAAAAACTGGACTGTGAGCTCCTAGAGATGAAAAACTGTATATTTTTTATCTTCAGTATTTTCAGCACCTAATAAGTACCTTGTAGTGCTCAGCGAATGTTGGTTGAATGAAAGAAAACATTGGAAAAGTGATGGGAAATGTGTGGCACACCTGTTTCTGCTCCTCTCTCCCACATCCATAGAGATATTCTGGCTGATTCCCTACATCCTTTCTTGCTAATCCTGGATTTAGCCCCAGAATCTTTATCAATTTGGTGCTCTAGGCAGACATTATCAATTGACTAGGAATGTCTTGCAGTGTGAAAACTTTTTGCTATCTCTGACTTTCTAACTGTAGTCATTTCATCTGTGAAATGGGTATAAGCTCTGTCTAGGCAATTTCTCAAGGTTGTTGTAAGGATCAAATGAGATGCAGCATACAGAAGAGATTTGGCATAAATTTAAGACTTATTGTTGAGAATTTCAAGAGTAGTGTTTTATACGTGGGACATCAAAGTATAAACCCTTGATGTATACTTTGCACGTCTTTGTGCTGACCAGAGCCCTTTATAAACAAGTGACCTACATTGTTGAAATGTTGGTGCCTTCAAGATCTTTTGACTCAGGGCTCTGGAATCTTCCAGCTGCTGAGGAGTTACATTTTCCCAGACTGGACTGCTGACCAGTCACAGGCAATTGCCCCTCTTCATTCATTTCTGAAATATTCTTTGGCCAAGTCTCTGCTAGCAGCATATTTTTCATGAACTCTTTCTTGAAAGGTTTTGAAGAAGTATAAACTATCGGCCTGTTTTGAGCTCCATGAAGAAGTCTTAACACTTTGGCTTGCCCAGCAAATGAATGGTTCTCCAGGCAAGGAGCTGGGCTACCCAGAATTGCCCAAACGATTTCACCCTCGTTTGAACTTGTGCCTGTGATGGATTCATGACCTTAAAACTGTATAGGAATCTAGCCATTCATTTAGCCATGGTTCTCAGTGGTCATGTTTTGACATAGTCAGTCCTGAGGTGTATGGCCAGTAATTCGTTACTAATCATATATAAAGGACCACAGTCTGAGTGATTTCCCTGTTTTTTTCTTTTTTTTTTTTTTGGCAGCTGGCCAGTAAGGGGATCTGAGCCCCGATTTACCTTTTCTAAAAAAATAAATAAGTGGGAGCAGTTATTCTTATAATAATATCACTTCTATTCATTTGCATTCTGATCTGCTGTCCTGAGCAACAGAGCAGTGGTGGCATTTTAGCCGAGTGCTGGGAATTTTACCCAACTCACAGTCCCCCTTATCTGTGTTTCAGCCTGTGGTTAGAGACCATTAACAGTTCTGACAGCTATAAATTATGGTAGCGCTTGTGAGTGGCGATTTTACAGTTACTGCCACTATTTATTCTTTTGCTTCAGTAGTATATGCGCTCTTACCTTATTAATAGTACCTGTTGGAGGACAGTCTGGGGAAAAACACAAAACTTGCTAAAAGTAAAGTTAGCCATATTTATTTAGTTTTTCCTCATATAATGGCAATTTTGAGATTTTTTATTGAAATGTATTGATTATACATATTTGTGGGGTACAGAATTTTGTTTCAATGCATGTATGCAGTGTGTGATGATCAAATCAGGGTAATTAGCATATTCATCATTATGAAACTTAAATGCATGTATGCAGTGTGTGATGATCAAATCAGGGTAATTAGCATATTCATCATTATGAAACTTAATCATTTCTTTGTGATGAGTACATTCAATCTCCTCTCTTCTATCCATTTGAATACATGCAGTAAATTATTGTTGATTATAGATGCCTAGCTCAGCTCCATACCAATAGAACTTGTTTTTCCTGTTTAGCTGTTTTGTGTCCATTAACCAATCTCTCACTATACCTCTTCCCCCTTCCTCTTTCCCACCTCTAGTAACCACAGCTCTGCTCAATTTTTGAGATTTTTAAATGGCTTTTTTTCATTATCCACGTATTTGCAAAATGCTTTTATGACCATCATACCACATGTATTTTATAGTATTATTTGTCTTACTTCCCTAGGAGAAAAACCCAATATAGACTGTGAGGAGTATGGGTTTCATCCAGCCTCATCATGGGGGTAGGTGTAGCAGAAAAACCATTTAGACACACAGCTTTAATCCATCACCTGCCTACACACACACTCACATATTGCAAGGTTATTTATTGCCATAACTCCTTCTGGGTATAACCAGGAGAAGGGCAGATCAGGGTTAACACAAAGTCAATACCAGCAGGGCTCTGTAAACTAAAATTCCAGGAAGACCTACTGGCATATAGGCAGTACAAAGTACCACAGGCAACACTGAGTTTGGGTTAGGAGCCAAGAGCTCCAACTCATTTGGAGATAGGATCAGAAAAAAAGATGATTGAGAATAAATGACAAAGATCCAGGTAGAATGACCTGTTTTGGTAAGTAGGTCCAAATTGTGGAGTGTGTGTGTGTGTGTGTGTCTGTGTGTGTGTTTGGGGTCTTGGAAGGGCACTGTTTAGTTATTTAAAGGGTCATAGGCAAGGCAAATAAGGGTAGCCTATGAATAATTAGAGGGAGGGTTGAGTAGATGGATAAATTGATGCGTGGATGATTGGTGGATGAATGGATGGTTGAATGGATAAGTGAACATAATGAAGTTAGGATGGATGGCTAATATGACTGATGAATGAATAATGGGCAAGTGAATGATTAGGTGGATGAATGAATAAATAAATGGACAGTTGGATGAATGGATAGATATATAACATGCATGCATGCATACATACGTACACATATAGATGAGTAAATGGGTAACCAAACTGGTGAATTGGTAGATGAACACAAGGACGAATGAATGCATAAATGGATGGATGATGTGGTAGGCAGAATAATGGCCCCCCAAAGATGTTTCTATCTTAATTAGAACTTTTAATATGTTAGATTACATGGTAAATGGGAATTAAGGTTGCTAATCAGCTGACCTTGAGATGGGGAGATTATCCTGGATTATCTGTGTGGGTCCAATGTAAGCACAGGGGTCTTTATAAGAGGAAGGAAGAAGAGACAGAGTCTGAAAGAGATTTGAAGACGCTATGCTGCTTGCTTTGGAGTTGGAGGAAGGGGCCATGAGACCAGGAATGCAGGCGGGTTCGAGCTGGGAAAGGCAAGAAAACATTCTCCCCTAGGGCCTCCAGAAGGACTACAGCTCTGCCAACACTTTGGTTTTAGCCCTTTAAGACATGTTTTGGACTTCTGACCTCCAGAACTGTAAGATAATAAATCTGTGTTCTCTTAGGCCACTAAGTCTGTGGTAATGTCTCACAGCAGCAATAGGAATGGATGAATACATCGATGGATAAATAGAGGGATGGAAGATGGATGAATACCTGAATGATTACATGGATGCATAATAATTACAAAGCTGGGAAAGGCAAGAAAACATTCTCCCCTAGGGCCTCCAGAAGGACTACAGCTCTGCCAACACTTTGGTTTTAGCCCTTTAAGACATATTTTGGACTTCTGACCTCCAGAACTGTAAGATAATAAATCTGTGTTCTCTTAGGCCACTAAGTTTGTGGTAATGTCTCACAGCAGCAATAGGAATGGATGAATACATCGATGGATAAATAGAGGGATGGAAGATGGATGAATACCTGAATGATTACATGGATGCATAATAATTACATAAATACATGGGTAGATGGTTGGGTAGGTGGGTGGATGGATGGATAGGATGAGTGAATGAATACATGAATAAATGGTTGGCTGGAGGAAGGGATAAATGAATAAATGGATACGTGGATGGATGAACAAATAGATGGATACATGGGTAAATGAATGGATAAATATATGGGTGAGTGGATGGGTAAATGGATATATAAACATATAGAGAGATAAAATGGGTAGATTTATAGATACATAGATGGATGATTGGTGGATAAGTAGACACATACATGAATTGATTATTGGTATGATGGATGATTAAATGAATATATGGGTATTTCATGAATAGATTAATAAATGGATACTTGGCTGGAAATTTCATTGGATAGATGGGTACTTGCATGTGTGTATATATGCATGAATGAATGAAAACTATCTTATGCTTAAAGATAAAGCACTATTTTTGACCTGAAATATGGGCTTGTTGGACATTATAGAAGTTTCAGTTAAGAAAGGAGACATCCAGATAGACTATAAAATGTGTGCAAAGCCCTGACCCTGGACTAAGCCCCCATCCTCTGGGATGAGCCATTTAAAACAAGTCACTTGATGGTTTCTCTGTCTAGAATATCATAACTTTCCTCCAAGTAATTAACTTCTACTCATTCCCTGCATCATAGCATGAGCATTACTTTGTTGAGGAAACCTTGCGTAATATGCTCTTAAAGTATTGTGCACCTTTCCTTTGGAGCACTTATTAAAATTTCGATTTTACATTTTATTTGTTTGATCACATGATTAGTATCAGTCTCCTCCACTAGACAATAAACTCCACAAGAACAGGGATCAAAGTATTTTTTTTTTTTTTTTTGTCTTTTTTCGTGTCCAGCAACGGATCGCAACCCTCAGTGTCGCGCCCGTACCGGACCGGGACCGGCAACGGGATCACAACCCTCGGCACTGCACCCGCACCTCGCTCAGCCAGTGAGCGGGAACCGGTCTGTATGTGGGATCCGAACCCTCGGCGGGAGCGCCGCTGTGCTCCCAAGCGGCGCACTGTAGCAGTGCGCCACCGGGCCGGCGGGATCAAAGTATTTTTTTTTTTTTTTTTGTCTTTTTTCGTGTCCAGCAACGGATCGCAACCCTCAGTGTCGCGCCCGTACCGGACCGGGACCGGCAACGGGACCACAACCCTCGGCACCGCACCCACACCTCGCTCAGCCAGTGAGCGGGAACCGGTCTGTATGTGGGATCCGAACCCTCGGCGGGAGCGCCGCTGTGCTCCCAAGCGGCGCACTGTAGCAGTGCGCCACCGGGCCGGCGGGATCAAAGTATTTTTTTTTTTTTTTTTGTCTTTTTTCGTGTCCAGCAACGGATCGCAACCCTCAGTGTCGCGCCCGTACCGGACCGGGACCGGCAACGGGACCACAACCCTCGGCACCGCAC
>NW_007726761.1:348439-575810 GCF_000696425.1 Galeopterus variegatus
TGACTATAAAATGTGTGCAAAGCCCTGACCCTGGACTAAGCCCCCATCCTCTGGGATGAGCCATTTAAAACAAGTCACTTGATGGTTTCTCTATCTAGAATATCATAACTTTTTTCCTCCAAGTAATTAACTTCTACTCATTCCCTGCATCATAGCATGAGCATTACTTTGTTGGGGATCAAAGTATTTTTGCAAACCATTTTATTCCCATCACTTGAGTCACACCTGGCACATAGAAAGTACCCAGTAAGTACTTTTTTGAATGAATGAAAACCTTTCTGTAGTACTCCCACTCGAGTCATCAGGAAAGATGTTGATGGGATGCTAGGGAATTATTCATACCATGGCAATGAAGTCTGGCTTTACTGATGGAAGACTTTGACAAAGAGAGTGCTTCTCCAAGAGCGAAGAGCCCACCAGTGAGTTCAGGACTCCCTCTGACCAGAGTCTTCTCTGCCCCAGAGAAGGCCAGAGTCCCTGTCTCTGCGCCAGAACAACCATCTCTTTGCCTTCACTCAGGTCCTTCTCACTTGGCTGTCCTTGAACCAGCAATCTCTCTGACTTGATGAGGCCCTCCAGCCATCTGCCACTCTGACTCCATCAGTGCCAGCTTCAGCCACCAGCCCCTGCCCTGCTCTAGGCTGGCAGATTCAGAAGCCATGTCCCTTACTAGTGGCTAGCATATCCTCTTGTCACTCCAATCATGCTTCTCCTTTCTCATCTCCAGTTAGTTTCACTTTGATCTTTTCAGTTATCTGCTGGGCTTCAGTTTGAGTTTTGTGATCTGTTCTTCCTTTCTGTATTCAGACCAGTAAGGGTCTGAAAGTACTACACTCAAAACCTAGCTCTGAATGAGCTAGCTATGTGTTCTTGAACAAGTTATTTAGCCTTTCTGAGCCTCAGTTTCCTAATCTATTAAACAGATGCAATAAGTCTGTGTCCCAGGGTCGTTGTGAGGATTAAACATGATGATAGATGCGAAGCATCTAGCACAATGACTGGCAACAGTAAGTGATAGTCAATTATTAATTCCCTTTCTTTCTTCCCAGGTTTCTTTCTCTTGTTTCTTCCTGCAGCACAATGCTATTTTCCACTTTTCCATCTACAGAATGTTTTCTAGCCCTCATAAAAATAGCACCACATAAAACAAAATTGCACAGTATTTTTATGTCTTCCAGATAACTCAATTCAATTACAGACTGGTCAATTTCAGTTATTTGAGTATTACCAAAGCATCTGAAACTGGTAAATAAAATTCTATATTCATATGCAGCAAATAAAGAGCTAAATCAATACTTTGGAAAATGGTAAAGGAAAGACATTTTCGTTGAGGCCTAAGACTTTATATGGAATGTGTCAGCCTATAGCTAATCCTTCTTCTAGAACACAATGCACAACAAATCCCTTATATTTTAAATTTGACACAGCAGCCCTGAAGCTAGCGAAAGGATGAAGACCCACATTTTCTGGGAAGAGGGATTTGGCAGGAGGTCCCTGTGTGTTACCCACAGAGTGCTCATGTGCAGGATTTAGTGCAGGAGATTTGAAAATTCAGAAAGAAATGGATAAGTTAGTGGGAAAGGGGTTATCAAGTTATTGTTGGAATAGCTAGTGGAATAATTAGGTAACAGTGAAACTCCCTAAGCTAAAGGGAGACTTCAAGACAGAGTCATAATCAACTATTACAAACACAAGCACATAGGAAAATAGTCAGGGTTCAGCACCATGTTCTTGACTTTGTAACTTTGGTCAAGTTTCTCCATCTCTCTGGGCCCCTATTTCTTCATCTGTAAATTGGAAACCAATATTGTTTATATCATAGAAGTGTTGATGAGGGTGCTTCTGAGTCTGAGGTCTCTCCTTCCTATCCAGCGTATGCCTAGACTCACAGGCCTTGTTCCTGATTCTGATCTCACTCTGATTTGTTTGAGTAATTTGCTTCCTTCCCCAGCTTTCTGTGAAGATTGGTTCTCAGCTCAATCTTGCTATGAGTGTCTATTATACCTCTTGATTTGTATCACCTGCCAGTTGGACTCCCCATTGCTAATTCTGGCTGCCCAGTGGGAAAGTCTTGAAACCTGGATTTTAGTGAGAACCCTGCAACCTCTTAAACCCTTTCTGAGCTGACAGAGTTCCCACAGCCCCTGCCATACTCCCAGCGTTAAGTCTAGGACCAAGTCCTAACCCTTCTGGCCCTCTCCATGGTCTTATGGGCATAAGGCCAGGCTTCCTCATGACTATAAGACTCAAATCTTGGTTCCAACTTGGCCCCCTACCATTCTGTCTCTGTCCTACAATGCTTCAAGCATGTCAGAAGGCAAATCAGCTGAGTCACTCCTGCACCAGGAGTCCTGCAGCATCACAAAAGAAATCAACAGAGCAAAAAGAAATTAGCTCATTCCACAGACAGTCACTTGGAGCAGCCAGCCCAAAGCTCCTGGGAAGCCAAGCAAAGGACCACCTGGCTTACAACTGTGTCCTCTCAGCTGTTGCCATTCTGGGGAGAAGTGCTCTCAACCCATTCACACCTGAGCAGTTTCTATCACAGAGGAGGGATGGTGGGACTGCACCAGGCTGTTTCCAGGACCCTTACTTTTGCATGTGTCCTGAAGGTGGCTGCTGGACAAGGGGGTGGGTGACTAATGAGAGACTGGGTGTCCTAAGCTCTAGGGGAAGGATTGCTGAGGGTCATTGCTGAATTAGTTTATAGATACTCACTAAAACTCCTCCTGGCCAGCCCCAAAGATTACTGAAACATAATTCCTGCTCCAGAGGGTTCATGGTCTGGCAAATGAGGATGTGAAAGCATTCCAGGCTGGGCTCTCATAGAGGGAAAAAACACAAGCAGAGACAGAGAAGTCCAAACAAAGCCCCCTTGTGTGGAGTGCGCTTGAAGGGAGAGAGCATTATGTTAGAAGAGCTGATTTCATTTTTAAAATTTTGTACTGAGAAGTTCAGATGGTACAGTAGGAGTAGAAGGAAATGAGGCTGGAGAGGTAGGTTCCAAGAGGGGGCTTCATCTGGAAGACCAGATCTGTACAGCGGAATATTCACTGAGTTAAGGAACATGGGGAGAACAGGCCTCTGAGAGAGGATGACAGGCTGACGTTTGCACAAGTTGCGTCTGAAATGCTGGATTAGAGTGGAATCCATTAGCTCTGGGTGTTTGCCACATCTTCAGTCTTTCTGAGCAAAGTGTCTATAGACCATAGGGCTGTGAGGACTCTGTTTGAGTAGTGATCAACAGATCTAATTACTTCACTTTTTTAGGACATTTGGATCTAGGAAATTAATGGAAATAAGAGAATGGCCTGGAAATCGGGAGGAATGCAGAGGAAAGACAGGGCTGACTGGTTAGCTCACTTGGTTAGAGCATGGTGCTGGTAACACCAGGGTCAAGCATTCAGATCCTGTACTGGCCCACTACCCAAAAGAAAAAAAGAAAAAGAAAAAGAAATGAAAAGACAGCAAGCAGAAGCAGTGAGGCAGCAAGTCACCCATCAGACAAAGTGGTGGAGTGGACAGAGGACCTATGACCCAGTGAGCGTAAAGGATTGGTAGGGGTAAGAGAAGTCAGTGCAATGGCCAGAGGGAGAAGCCATGAGATAGAAGCAGAGATAGAGAGGCGCTAAATTATGAGCTATGACCCAGTGAGCGTAAAGGATTGGTAGGGGTAAGAGAAGTCAATGCAATGGCCAGAGGGAGAAGCCATGAGATAGAAGCAGAGATAGAGAGGCGCTAAATTATGAGGATGGTGGAGTGACAAAGGCAGGGAGCAAAGGTGCCCATTTCACAGTGAACCACATGCTGCCTGCAAAAACAACAAACACTTCCTGTTCATCCACAACCGCTGGACTCTGGGGAGAGGTCCAGATTCTCTCTCCCTGGCTCTGCCTCCGAGCAGCAGACATGCCGATATGGATGGGCCAAGGGCCAGGATACTAACTGGGCCAGAGGGCTAAGGGTAAATCTCCCTCTTTTAAGATGAGATCTTTTTTGAAATTCTCTGTCTCTTCTTCCCATGTGGGAGAGAAGGGAAATGGCCTGGATCATTGCTTTGCCAACCCTTCAAGAAAAGCCTGAGGTAGGTGCATAAGTCAAGCTCTGCTGTGGAACTTAGAATCTCTATTCTGTTCAGTATATTCTTCCCTGGGCTTCTCACTTTGCACTTCAGGGTGGGGTTTAGGGATGGGTCCCATGGTGGGGGTAGGGAGGGAGGGAGGATGGATATTGTACTCTTCAGGTTTTCTGGTTTCCAACAATAGAGGCCATATACAGTGATCCTTAAGGAGAAAGGAATTCATTGGAAGAATGTCAAGTAGTTCACAGAACTGATAGGAAAGCTGGAAACTGGTCTCAGAAGAGCAGTTAAGATCCTACTACAGAAATAGTACAGTTAGGTCATTCTGCCGCTGCTGCTGCCACCGGACACATACTTTTATGTACTGGGCTCTGGTTCTCTCCAAGTGGAATGGGTGCTTAGATACTTAGCAGCTAAAAATGATAAATGTCCTCTTCTGAGATTAGTTAGGTCTCCAGCCTGGATCAAAGAAATTCCCCACATTATTCAGTCAAGCACAGCCAGAGGCTAGAATCTCAGAGAAAGAAAGAGCATGCATTTGTCTGAATTTGTTCTCTGGGCACACATTTCTTTCAAAGACTTGGGGAGAAGGAATGGGCAGTAGTGGTTGTACAGGGCAGGTTTCAGGTCTCAGGAATCTTGGATATCGTCCAAATCCCGTTATTCCCAACATGACAACTCATCACAGTTGCCAACCCCGGCCAAGAGAGCTCTAAGCTGAGAAATGAAGGGTGAGTAGCTGTTAGGCAAGGGGGGTAGGGGGCTAGAATGTTCTGGGATATGTGAAGGCTGGGGGCATGTGGGTAACTGAAATTGATTCCATATGGCTGGGAAGGTAGGCAAAGGAGAGAGTGGAGTGAGATGAGCTAGAGAGGAAGGCATATTAGGCAGTTTGGATTTTATGCTGAGGGGCAGTGGGATGCCATTGACATACTTTAAGCTGGGGATAGACATGACAATATTTGTGTGTTAGAAAAGATAACTGGCTTCTGTAAGAATATTAGTTCTGTAAGGATGAGGACTTTGTTTTGCTCACCACTGTATCACCAGCACCTAACATGCATAGATGCTCAGTAAACAATTGCAAAATAAATGAATCAATGAATGACTGCTGTGTGGAAAATACATGCAAAATAACAAATCAGAAGGTGACTTTTGTCCAAATATTAAATGACAGGTAACCTGAGCTGTGGTGATGGCTGTGGAGATGAGGAGAAATGTCCGGAAACATGGAATATTTGGTAGGTAGAATAAATTAGACGCTGGTACAGGCATAATGATACTAGGAGTGGGGAGTGTGGTACCAAGGACAAGATGCTGGTTTTGAACCTAGACAAATGAGTGGCTGGAGGTACCACTCCCTGAAGTATGAAAGACTGGAGAAGTAGGTTGCGGGTAGAGATTAATAAATTCATATATCAACACATTGGGTTTTAGGTGTCTATGGGGCATCCAGGTGGAGACTTCAGTTGCCACTTTGGAGAGACATTTGTTACAATAGTGGCCCCTGGGGAAGCACACCTAAACCCAGATGGAGTACAGGTGAAGATTTAGCATCCCCTCTGGAGAGCAGTGCCAGGGACTTGTGCCAGTGGGGACCACTGAGTCCCATGCTGGGACCCTGGCCCAGTGTCTGCCCTTGACTCTGCTATCAAACATTTATGCAGTAAACAAGATCGAGGGCCTACTCTGTGCCACATCCTGATGTCCCTCCCTCCCTCTCCCATTTCCAAGCTCACTGTATCATTATGACTGCAGGGAGGATGGCCAGCACTGCTTTTATGGGGAATGAGCCTAAATGCTGCACCAGAATGGCTTTCTCGGAATTATGTAAGCTACAACAGAATGCTGAAGCCTGGATTTAAGAAAGCACAGACTGATAACACGGAGTGCTCAAATCATATGTTCACATTGCTTCTATAGTTAAAATAGCAAAACGAAACTAGAACAAGTCACCTAAGAAAAATGTTTATTTACACACGTTCTAATAAACGTATATTAGAAAAAGAATACTGTTTTGTCACTGTTTTGTTGTCACATCACAGTGCTACTCTTACTGCCCTGGGCTCTGATGTGAGGCCAGACTGTCTTATAGTCACCAGCAAAATAATGGCAGAAAAGGCAAGGGAGTTGGGGAGGAAGTCAGTGATTTGTCTTTCTAAGTTGCCACATGGCAACTACCCTATCTATTCTCTCATGTCTCCAGAGACCCTGGAGAGGCAGGGACCCTGGGCACTGCTTCTGCCAGTGAAACTGCTGTTTGGGGGTTATGGCACCCCTTCTCCCTACATATGTATGAGTCTGAGAAAATGTCACCAACAGGAACAGTAAAGAAAGGAACAGTTTCATTGATTATACTGATAACATAGTCAAGATACAGAGCTTTTCTAGTAGAGAAGTCTTCCCTAGTGGGTTTTGTATGATAATATCTGTATTTAATAAGGAATTGAAATAGCGCATACATTTTGAACCTTAATATAGACATAGGTGCTATTTATTTAAATGCTATATTCATTTTGTTCTATAAATTAAATAATACTCTAACAAATGCAATTTAAATAATGAAGCATATGCTGTTCAAAGTGTGTGTGCTCGTAGATCCACTCCTTGTTTTTCTGCTTTGCTCTATGTCACAGTGGGGCTGACTCTGCAGGCTCCTTTCTCAGGCTCCTCTGTCAGCTTGGTTACAGCTCAGCTGAGCAGGGGAGGCACTTGCAGGAGATGGGAGGGAAGGAGGAGAGGAGAACCCAGCGCGTTTTTCTACCTCCCATCCTCCCCCCACACCCTGCCATGGGTGACATCTTCAGCAGTAGCTGCATCTTTTCTGCAACTCCAGCTCTCATCAGACATGCTTGCCATGGTCCCAGCTTCTCCCAGTGATCCTAAACCCTCAGCTCCAATAACACCACCTCCTTCTGTCTCTCCAGCCTAAGGGTGGTAGTGGCTTCCTGCTGTTGCTAAGCTCTGAGTTGCTTCACCTTCCTCTGGCTTATCAGCTCTTCTGTCACTTGTGTAACCAGTTCCATGCATTAAATTCCCTCTCTTAGAAGTTCAAATGTTCTCATCACAAAGAAATGATAAATGTTTGCAGTGATGGAGATGCTAATTAGCTTGTAAACCGTGTATACATGTATCAAAATATTACTCTGTACCCCAGAAGTATGTACAATTGTTGTATGTCAATTAAAAAATAAATTCCCTCTTTTTTTTTTAAGAGTGGTTTTCCTGGTTGGACCCTGGGTGATACGTACAATGTTCATGGAGAGATGTCATGGAAAGAACATTTTTGTTTTTTAAACTGAGGGTGACTACTTTCTGAAAGAAGGTACAAGGAATCAGAAGCTGAAGTTTGCCTGGGAGTTGTGGGAATGTAGCAGGGGGACAAGCTTGAGTCTCTCCTGGGCTCTGAAATCAACAGGTTCAGGGAAAGGATATCCAGGTGGCAGAGTACGACAGAGAGAGGGCCATCCCTGTAGAACTGGGTAGAATTCTTTAGTGGCAAGCAACAGATACAGATTTGGGCCAACTTAAGCAAAAAGGGATTTATTGGAAGACTATAGGAAAAGTGATAGAAATGTAAAGAAAGCTGAATAGTCAGCTTTTGGAAAGATCGGGAACAAGGGCAGATCTGGGATCTCGGGAGCAGGCATTACAGTCCCTTTAGGAAGCTTGGTTGGAGCTACTCTACTGTAATCACTTTCATCTGTGGATCGTTCTGCTCAAGATTCAAACTCCAGGGAAGGAAAGGGTCCAATTAGCTCAGAATGAATTAAGTGCTCACTATTGCTCAGGGGAGAGCAGGACCCCAGGACCATGTGCAATTCAGGCAGAAAACTTTCCCCGCCAAAAGAGAGCAGGTAAAAAGCTAGGTAGTTTGCACCATGGGCCCACAGTAAAAATTAGGAGTAGGGCATGAAGAAGTAGCCCCAAAGCAAGCAGGAGAATCTCCCTGTCTAGCCAAGAAACTGGACAAGAACCATAATGGAGGCCAATCTGAGAATGAAGTGGCTGTGCCTGAAGACTGGCTGAGGAGCAGGTGGTCCATATGTACTTGCTTCCCCCTTTGTGCCAAAGACAGCTGCCCGCCTCTATGTAACTCAGGACCTGACAGAATGATCCTCAAACCAGCCAATTCTGGGAGTGGATGAGTCGTGGTGGGGACAGATTCTCAGACAGGAGGCCTAATCATAGGGCAGGGTACTTACTTAGTTCCTAGGGTATGTTAGAAAACAGCTTTTGTTTGTACTCAGAGCTCTTTAGCAAAGAGTTATTTAGTATATGATGTCATTGTCCCTGAAAAATGAAAACATGCTATAAATAGGAAAACTGGAAGAGTTGCTACACTCAATGTTTTGTAAAGCCCTATCCTCAAGCAGTACAGCTGTGGGTCTTCTTTTGGTTCCCACGGCATGACACTTTGCTACCCCAGTGCATCTCAGCATTGATGGCAGTGTCTGGAAGAAGACAGCATAACCCAGTGGATGTAGCTGTACACATTGGAAGGTGGCTGGAGCCAAAGAAGAATATACCTGCAAACCTTTCAGAATAACCTCTCAGGTTTTTAAGTACATGTGAGACACTCCTGGACCCCTGAATGATTTGGCTTGAGGCTCTTGTCTGGAAGCAAGAGTTTTGTGTTTGAAGCTAGGGTCAAGAGTCATCAAAATTCAAGTTATCAGAATATTCCAAGTAGAGGCAGGACATGGGAGGCATTAATAGTCTGGATAACTACATCCTTCAGGATAGGCCCAGTTCCTATCACTTTAAAAATGTCTAGCCATTGTTTTGGTAGTGAATCTGCAGTGGAGATACCTTGGCTGGTACTTGCGTTCATGTTAAGTGGAAGCCCTGTTTCTCAAAGGCTGAGTACATGGTTCAGCCTGGGGCCCAGCTGGGCTTCTCTCCCTCCCTCCATGTACTTCCCTTCCTCCTGTTCTGTGTCTCTGTCTCTCTGTCTTTCTTTTCTTCTTCAGTCTTTTTCCTCTACAATTTCAAGACCAATTCCTTGCAGCAGCTACTTTCACAAAAGCTGATGGCTTTTGCCTTCCAGGAAGGGAAGTTCACGTATTGCAACAGAATTTTGTTTTTGTTTTTGTTTTAAAGCCAAGCAGCAGGATCACAGAACCTGCAGGTTTGCTGCCTGCTCAGCAGGAAAAGAGAGCAGAGGGAGGAAGATGAAAGCCAAGCAGACCAAGCAGACCAGAAAAAATGGAAACGTGAAGAAAGCTAATTTAGGGCGGGGGAGACATTGTTTAAACTACTCGGGATGGGGGTGGGGGGAACTTCTCTAAGCACGTGCTGTTTCCTGTGTCCAGATGGTGTCACTTGCCCTGCAAAACAAGTAACAGACAACATGATTTTGATGCTCAGAAATAAATGTGTAAGTCATAAATGTGTAAGGAAATGATGCCCAAGATAATTATACTTAAACAGAAGAGATTCACCTACATTTGAAAACAATTGCCCTGCCTTGCTGGCCTCCAGTTCATTTGAATTTTCTATTCACATTGTGACCGGCTATATTTGCACAACTAGAACGTCCACCTGCTTGATAATTTACTTAAGGTACATATTGTATTTACATGGTGTAGACCAGAGTAGGAAAACTGGTTATACCAGTTTTGGGCTAGAAAGAGTGGAAGCTAATCTGAAATGTTCAGTGTGGTTTTCCTAGACCCACTGCCCTTGCTACAGGTGCTGGCACATAGTGAGTGCTGTATAATAACAACAACAATAATAATAACAATAACAATAATAATGATGATGATAGTTAATTCTGACAGAATGATTTAAGACATAGAGACTTTCTGTAACTTACTCATGGTGAATCAGCTAGTACTTGCAAGAGCCAGGATGCCAGCCCTTGAACCCAGGCAGTGTGGATGGAGATGTGTTAGTACTGGTTGTTATTCGACATAAAGACCTCCAGTTCAAGATGGCAGATTGGACAACTGCAGTTGATTACTGACTCTCTCTCCAAAAATCCTACTAAAATAATAGTGCAGGAATTTTTAAAAGGCGTAAATCTACAAAGACAAAGACGATGGGGAGGAAACAATATGTCCAAGCAGCAGTACAATTCTAGAAGATGGAAAGCAGAATGGTGGCTGACTCAGCAGACCCAGAAAGTTAAATCCTAAACTGGCAATGGGAAAAGCCAAGAAACAGCAACCTGATTTCATGGCAAAAACCCCCAAAGCCTCAGGAATTAGTATCACCAGATGGGCTTAAAATAGGAAGATTGGTTCAAAGTCCAAGATGCAGACTTCCAGATCCCCTCTTCAACCCCAGCAGAAGATTCCAGGTTTATTTTCTGGGGGAGGTAAAAGAGGGCTTCTAAGTTGGGGGATGCCAGGTACAATTGAGAGCAGGGGTTTTATTCCTTGCTGAAATAGAGGAATTAGGTATAAATTTGCATACTGAACGTGAGACTCCCACCTTTTTCTTCTCTCACAACTGCTAGAGTGCTGGTAGCCAGGACTAGGAGACTCTTCCCTCTAGGGAATCTGTCTGACCAGCTAAGAAGAAGGGCCTCACAAATAGGTCCACGAGGATCACTTGACAGTGAAATCCACAGACCACATGCCCAAGCCAAATGCCAGGAGCTCCGGATCAGTTTTTTAGTGCTTTACTTTTAAGTAAGGTCAGGCAACTTAAACATCAAAATCTAAGGAGAACCCAAACATCAAAATACCCAGACAAACACCAAACGTCCCCAAATATTTGAGAAAAGCCTCCAATGTGAAAGATAGAGATCCAAACTATCAGGTACAATTTTGAGGAATTCAAGAGGATGTAGAGAGAAGATGAGATCAGACATTGTACCCATGAAAAAAAGATAGGACTGGCCAGGTAGTTCAGTTGGTTAGAGCGTGTTCCTGATAACACCAAGGTCCAGGGTTTGAGCCCTGTACCAGCCAGCTGCCAAAAAACAAAAACAAAGAAAAGAAAAGAAAAGAAAAGAAAAGAAAAGAAAGAAAGAAAGAAAGAAAGAAAGAAAAAGAAAGAGAGGGAGGACAGGGTATTATAAAAGGGGATCAATCAGATTTTAAAAAAAGAGGGCTTGGAAATGAAAGCAGCTATAATGGAAAGGATAAAGTCATTTTCCTTGGCTATTTGGAAGATAACGACTTCATGGTCCTCTATCTGCCGCTTGAGAAGTCTGATGCCATAATGATTTTTTACATTTTCTATGAAAATTATTTATACTCTCTGGAAGCTTTTAGGGTCTTCTCTTTGTCACCAGTGATCTAATACTTCCCAAAGTGTGACTTGGAGCAGAAATATTTTCAGTGTTCGCATTGGCCACTCTTTGGAATCTTTGAATCTAGAAACTCATGCCTTTTTTTCTGATATATTTCAATTATTTCCAATATATTCCAATTATTTCTTTAATAATTGCCTTCTATTTGTTTTCTCTGTTCTTTATTTTTGGAATTCCTATTATTCAATTGCTGTACCTTTCTTTGGTGCTCAAATTCTCTTATATTTCCTCTCCTGTGTCCATCCATTTATCTTTCTGTTCTTCAGATAAATTTCCTAATTTCCACTAACTTTTGAGGCCAATCCTGGATAGGGAACCCTGGAAAGTCTGGACTGGAAGATCCAGGGAGGCAAGCCCTTCAAGGAGACTGGGACACCCCCTGACGTAGCATCTATCCTCCCTTAGTGTCTGAGTTGTGGGTGTGGGGAGATGGTATTGGGGGAAATCCCCTGGCCAGTCCTTTTGTCCACAGCCCCTCCTCAGCTTTCCCATCCTACAATCCAACCCTTTTTCATTCTGCCTCTACGGCAGAATCTATGGATAGAGAATGGAGGAATTAGGCTTATGAGATTGCCTTCTGAACCCTGGCCTATTAATATATCCCTCTAAAGCCACTCTTACTACTACCACCCCAAAGAACTAGATTCCATGACTGTCTAATGAATTATTAAGACTCCAGTTTTAGGCATTCCCTTCTAAGAGCCAGTAGCTGGGTGAAAGGCAGGGACCAACCTGATAGTCCCCTATAGCTGTTCAGGGAATCTCAACTCATCAGGAACATGGGACAGCAGGATTTTTGTTAGGCCTCAGGTAACACACGACTGCCTTGGCCTTTCTACATCCTGGGATGCCAGAGGACTTGTTTCCTTAGCAACAAAAATCATGTGACAGGAACACACAGAGATCCGGAGATGTTGCTTAGCAACCATGCTGCACCTGCTGGGGCTCTGGGCCGACAGCTTGGGCCAGGGAGCCTGGCTTTGAACTTGGAAACTCCCATCAGGGCCAGCAAAAGGAAGGAGACCTAATTTGGAAAGGCCCAGTTTTGGCCCTGGGCTTTTGCAGGGTTAGTAGAAGTTCAGATGGGGAAGCTGAGGCATAGGGGACTGGCTCTCCCATAGTAATGGAAAAGGGTAGCAGAAGTGGGAAGAGCAGGGCTGGCGATGACTGGCAGACTGTCGGAGTGATGTGGGTAGCAGTTCTCTGCCTGGCCTGCCCTGGAGAAAACCCTTATATCTCAGAGGACGGGTCTCCAGAACCCTGAGGAGAGATGTGCCTGGCCAAGGACCCAGCTCCACAGGGTTCCACAGGGACCCGAATCAAACCAGAACATCTGGTCCCTATGAGTCAGTCCAAAGAGAATTCCCCTCTGCAAGGAAGCAGAGCTCTTCACAATGGGTGGACGTTGATGGTGGTCAGGAGGTGCAATGAACCAGCCTCAGGAACCTGGCTGTTCGCATGCAGTCACAGGGGAACTGTCCATGGTTTTGGGTGGCCTCTTTACCAGCTCTCTTTCTGACCCTCTGCCAGGGCTCAGTTGACTTGGAAGCAGGGTGTCGAGTCAAACTGCCCGGAGATGAATTCAACTTCTTCACTCAAGGGCAATGGACTACATTTTGTATTTCAGTTTATCTATCTGTACAATGAAAATGACAAGAGTAATCACTTCCTGGATCACTTCTTGGCATATACAGTAGTCCCCACTCCCACCTGTGGTTTCACTTTCCATGGTTTCAGCTACCCATAGTCAACCATGGTTCAAAAATATTATATAGAAAATTCCAGAAATAAACAATTCATAAGTTTTAAATTGCATGCCGTTCTGAGTAGTATGATGGAATATCACACCATCCTGCTCCATCCCACCTGTGACATGAGTCATTCCTTTATCTAGCATATCCATGCTGTATACACTGCTTGCCTGTTAGTCACCTAGTCATTGTCTCAGTTATCAGACACAGAGTTTATGACCAGGTCTTCTCCATTCTTTCTTGGTGTCCCTAGAGCACATGGTAGTAGATAGTGGCAAGAACTCTAGACCCTCTGCATTTGCAGATGGAAGGAGCATTCCCCTATGCAGGAAGAGCTTGCTGAGGGTTTAAATATCTTTGACCAAGTGCTCCTCCAACATTTGCTGTACAAAATACCTCCCATATCTTCACCTTAATACTGCTCAGAAAACTGCACATATATAACATGTCACTTTAGGAAGCAGTGAGATCATGGGTTCAGGAGCGGAGCTCAAATTCCAGCTTCTGCCATATCCTAACCACAACAAAATCTTAAACAAGTTTCATCTCCTCTCTGAGCCTCAGTTTTCTCATCTGTAGCACAGGAAAAGTGTTTGTACCTAACCTCCTTGTTATGAGATATGCCTGGTTCTTGGTAAATGTTAGCAACGTTAACATGTATTAACAGCCAGAGATAGGACCTAAGATTTCTCTCTCTCAGTGGCTTAACAGCTTTAAGAACTGGCTCCAAGTGAGAATGTGAAGACCAGGGGGATAGCAGATTCCCCACTGGTCCCTCAAAGGGACAGAGGAAGCAGTCAAAGAAGCTGATGGTTGAAGTGTCTCCCGTCTCTGCACTAGGACGTTACTGGCAGCTGCAGGAACAGCTTTGTCCTCCTGTGACCTGGACATTGACTCTGCTGCTCTCTGGTGCTGAGGGAATCCCAGCCAGCCTACTTTAATCATGCGGCTCCCTGCCCTCCACTCCAGCCAGCCCGAGGTCCCTCAACACTTCCCCTCTCCATCTAAGCCACAGCAGAGGCTGGCGCCTGCTCTTCCTCCTTTCTCAGCTAGCTTGTTCTCCAGATGACCCCACAGCTGCATGTTTCTAAAATTAGCTGGATCCTGCATTGACTCTGATAATTAATTATCCAAATGGAGAAAATTGAATAGTTAACTGGTTCACAGGAAGATAATTAGCTTTTCCGAGCCCCTGTTACAAGCAAATAAAGAGGAGGATTGTTTCTCAATTGCCTTCATTAACGGGAGTTCCTCTCATCCAGGAGCTCTGCCCCTGAGGCCCTTGGGGACCCTGCAGGGTTCCTTAGTGCTCCAGGTGCTTCATCCCCCAATAGAGAGGCAGCTAGTATACTGTAGCCAGTGCAGGCTTTGGCTCTAACAGGCTTGGGCTCAAGCCCCACCTCCACCACCTATTACCTATATGACCTTGGTCATAGTGTGCAAACTCTCTGAGCCTCACTTTCCTTATTTGAAATGGGAATAATGCTGTGTAACTCACAGGGGTGTTAGAAGCATTGAATGATACAATGTCAGTAAAATGCTTGGTTCTCCACTGATTGATAGATTTTTCATTGATAAAATTATTCATAAAGTTCGTTGATTGGGATCCACTTTACCATATCATCATTGTTGCTACCGTCACAGCACTATGCCGCCCTAGCGTGGAAACAAGTGAAATACACACAGAGACCAAGGGAACATTAAATCAAGATTAAATCAAGCATTATATGCTGATTAGTACAGAATCTACACACTGTAGGGAAGGCTCATGAAGGTCTTCTCTAGCCGATTCAACTTGTCCCTGTACTGATATTGGCTGTGCCCTTTGGTCCTAGTCTCCCTGGATCACCATGTGGCTACCTTCTCTTGGCAGCAAACCCTCACCCAACTATCTCCCAAGCACAGAAGCTCATCCCCACCTAGTTGGCTGTAGACCTTTTAAAAATTTTATTTACTCCTCCCAAGCCCAGCCCCCTCTGGTGTCTACCACTCTCTGACACATCTAGTACATATAGATATATATGTAGAGGTCAAGGGCATGGGCCCTGGAGCCAGACTGCCTGATTCTGAATTCAGCTCAGGCATCTACGATGTTACTTATCTCGTGTCTCAGCTTCCTCATTATAAAATGGGGTTGATAATCGCAGTACCTACTTCATAGAGTTATGATGACTAATCACGTGAAGTGGCTAGAGCAGTGCTTGGGCCTTGTAAGTGCTCAGAAGTGATATCTATAATTATTATCCAGTTCTGATGCTGGATGAGGGCAAGGAGAGGTCTACAGACAGAGGAGAGAGGCAGGGCTGGAGGCCTTTACCTGGATGTGGACTCAGATGGAACATCTCAGGGAATACTGGACCATCTCCACTGGGAATATTAACTTCTGGGCAGCATCTCTTACATTCTCTTAGGTGACTAGGTCATCCTGTCTTGTTTCTGCTCAAACCCCCAACAATCCCTCCCCCAGTTTCACTCTCAGCTGATACCTTTACTTCTCGTTTCACTGAGAAAATATGAGAGATTAGAAAAGAACATTAACAACCTCCCCCCAGCACATTTACTCCTCACTTCGACTCTGTCCATGTACAGTATTCTGTTTTCCCCACTGTTACTATAGACAAACTGCTTGTGTTCCAAGGTCACTCTTACTTATTGCTAGATCCCATCCTTTCTTGCTTACTCAAGGACATCACTCCAGCAAGTTTCCTTCTCTTTCCCACATCATCAATTTTTTTCCCTCTACTGGAACATTCCCATCAGCATAAAAACATGCTGCTATGTCTTCATTGTAAAAAAACAGCAAAACTCTTTATCTCACAACCCTTCCAGCTACCACCTCATTACTTTGCTTCCCTTTACAGCAAAACCTATTGAAAAAAATTTGTTGTTTTTAGCAATTGCTGTCTCCAGTTCTTCTCCACCCATTCTCTTTTAAACTCACTCAAATCAGGCTTTCACGCCCACCACTCTAGCAGTACTGGATTATCAAGGTCACGAATTGTCTCCATATTGCTAAATCCAATAATCAGTTCTCAGTTCTCATCTTTCTTGACCTTGTGGTAGAGAGGGGTTAGCTGTTCACCAAATCTCTCTCTTCTTCCTCTTGGACACTGGATGGACCATATTTCTGGGACATATTTGTAGCTAGATGTGGCCATATGATTGAATTTTGGCCAGTGGAATGTGGGTGTAAGGAATGTATGCATCTTCTAAGCCCGACTCACAAAACTTTCCAGTGCTGGAATATCTGCCCCTCCAGATACACTCTTCCCCTTTATCCACTCTGCTCTTGCCATGAGAAACTAAAAGCTTTGTGTGTGTGTATTTGTTTATTTTTACTTTAATTTTTCAATATACAATATAGTTGATTTTCGCATCCCTTTACCAATTCCTCCTTACCACTAGGAGCTATATCAGGGAGGCTTCTAGTTTCTGGTTGGGCTAAGTCAATAAGAAGTACCTGCTGGAGACTGGAGGGAGGAAAAAGGGTGAGGTCCCCTGGCTCCCTCCCTGTGGGGTTGTGTTGAGTTGGCTGTTTTCTTCTATTGAAGCTTCAGTTAGGCATCTCTCCCTATACAGGACTTTCTCTCTCCTGATTCTACTAACGTTTACTTTCTCTTGCTTTTTCAGACCCAGGAGTGGTAACAGAGCTTACTGCCAAGCATCTCAGGGTTAAGGTGTGTTATTATGATATGTATATTTTGGTTGATGCCCGCAGTTCCTGGCTTGTTCTAACCTTTCTCTGACTTTTTGTCTTGGGGCTGGCTGTAAAGAAATTCTCTTTCCTTCCTTATCTGATTGTAGGTCACAAGACCCTCATTTCAGGAGGGGCCCTGCCCCATACCCAGGAGGAAAGAATTCTGCACAGAGAGGCCAAGAAGAACCTGAACAAACAGGCCTTGCCAGGTTTCCCCACCCAGTCTGTTAGTGTTAGATCACACCCTTTTTTGTTCAATCACATTTCAATACGGTTGTCCATGCTCCAATCATGACTACGTAATGAGGCTTCCATAAAACCCGGGAGCACAGAGTTCGGAAGCTTATAGATAGCAGAACATGTAGAGGTTCCTGGAGGGTGGCACACCAGGAGAGGGCATGGAAGCTCTGCGCCCCTTCCTCCACACCTCGCCCCATGCATCTCTTCATATGTATTCTTTCTAATATCCTTTATCATAAACCGGTAAACTTAAGAACATGTTTCCCTGAATTCTGCGAGCTGCTCAAGCAAAGTAATTGAAACCGAGGAGGGGGTTGTTGGCACCCTGATTTATAACTGGTTGGTCAGAAGTTTCAGAGGCCTGGACTTGTGACTGGCATTTGAAGTGGGGAGCAGTCTTGCGGGCTGAGCCCTTACTCTGTGGGATCTGACACAATCTCCAGGTAGATAGTGTCAGAACTAGATTGAGTTAGAGGACACCCAAGTGGTGTCCACTGGAGAATTGCTTGCTAGCTAGTGGGGAAAAAATATTCACACATTTGGTCACAGAAGACTGTCTTCTGTGTAGATGGTTGTGCTGTGAGAGAGCAGAGGAAAACATCCAGTTTGTGTGTGTTCTTCCTCACTCACACGGCAACATCTTGATAGTTTTTCCTGCTCTGCTCACATCTTTACAAATAGTCTCTTTATTAAACCTTTCTCAAATTACCCACCTTGAGTGTGGCCTTTATTTTTTGCCAGACTCCAACCAGTATACTTACCATGCACTCTCCTTATCTTCCACCCTCATTTACTGGCTGGACAGTGACACCCAGAGCGACCTTGGAAGCCACAAGTTGAAGACAGTCTTGTTCAACATGGGACCCTAAATGACGCATGGAGCAGAGAGCTTTTGTTTTCCTCTTTCCATCCCTCCTCTCTGCTGTTGAATACACTTTACATGAGTGAGAAATAAACCTTGTTGTTTACACCACGGAGATATGGGGATGTCTATTACAGTAGTTAGTTCTACTTGACTATTATAACGTATCTGTGGCATTTTGTACAGTCGATGCTTCTCTGCTCATGGAAACACTTTCTGGGCTTAGTTTCCATGACTTTGCATTCCTGTAGTTTTCCTTCTACTTCAATGACTGCTCTTTCTTAGTCTTCTTTGTCTATTCTCCCTCATCTCCCTTTTTAAATGTGAGATTTCCCCAGACCCAGTCCTTGGTCTTCTTCTGTATCTCCACTTACTTTCTGGTGACCTCATCTACTCTCATGGCTTTAAACACTCCCAAATTTACATCTCCATCCCAGGCTTCTCTCAAGAATTCTTGGCTTGTACATCTAACTACCTGCTTAATATCCCCCTTTAGGTGTCTAATAGCATCTCAAATATAACACATCCACAATTAAATTCCAGACTTCTTCAAAACTTGCTCATCCTATAGCTACCCCCATGTCAGTAAATAGCAGCTCCATGGTTCCAAGTGCTCAGGCTAAAAACCTTGCAGTCATCCTTGACCCATATCTTGTTCTCTCACCCTATATTCAATTGGCCAGCAAATCCCATAGCTCTGTCTTCAATGTATATTCAGAATCTGACCAAGCCTAGTAAGTGAGATAAGAAGTAAAAGATAAGGTTCTGTAACGGCCAGTAGGAGCTATGTGATCTGGTTCCACTACTTCTGTGACCTCATCTCCTGCTACTCTTCCCATCTCTACTCCACTACAGCCATGTTGGCCTCCTGGAGTTCCCTGAATATGCCAGAATACTCCAACTGCAGGAAGGGTCTTTGCACTTGACCTTCTCTCTTTCTGGAATGCTTTACCCCAGATAGATTTGGCTCATTCCCGTGCCTCCTTTAGGTCTTTGCTCATATATCAGCTTGTCATGGAGGACTTTCGTGACCATCCTATTGCAATGCTCTCCTTGCAATACTCTCTACCCTCTGCCTCCTTTGTTTTTCTCTATGGCACTGACCACCATCTGATGTGCTATATGTTTTACTTCTTGCCTTGAGAATATAAATGCCATAAGTGTAAAGATTTCTGATTTTGTGTTTACTGCAATATCTCTAGCACCTAAAACAGTGTCTGGCACATATACATATTTGCTAAATGAATGAATGCATTTCTCCAGAGTCTTACTATGCCAAAAGGGTACTCTTTCCTTCCCAACCTTGAGTTACATGATTACATAGTTCATTCCATAACCTTAGCCTCATGAGGTGCTAGGCTTTGAGGAAAAAGGGGGAATATATGGAAGGAAAACCATCCTACCACATCATTGTCACCATTATTATTACTGAACCAGCCTTGAACTGGTTTGAATGTGAAGACTTCTGTAAGGAAAGTAGAAAAAGTTTATTCAGGCTCACTTGCCTCACATCTGTTGCAAATGGGCAAGATTCAACACATTTGTAGAAACAAGTTATAAAAGTAGTGTAACTGCACATGCGTGCCCATTTGCTGACTCATCATGATTGTTGTAATTATGTAAAGCTTGGCTTGTGGCTGCTATTGTGTACTAAGAGTATACAGGTAACTGCTCTGAACTGCTGGTGGGCAGAACATGGAATGAATGCAGAGCAGCAGAGGGGTCGGCAGAGCACGGAGGGTCAACGGGGCAGAGCCAGAGTTCATGTCTGAGGATAAAGCATGTCTGTGAAGCTCGTATCTGAAGAATAAAACATGTCTACCTTGCATAAAGCTGCCAGAATCTTCTTTCAATTACCTGACTCACAATCTGCACAGGAAGGGGCAGAAGTATCTGAGATCCCGCCCAACAACTTCCAAGAAGAAACCTCTTCCCCAAACTCCATCCAAATCTACTTGGTCTACAGACAAAACTTTTCAGAGAACTCATCTTCTCATCCCAGCAGACATGAGGCATTAGGACCTCCTGTAGGGAACATTTGGCAGAGGAATGGGATAAGCACTATTACCAGCATTTAGCATAATTTGAACTAGCTCCAGGGTGAGAGAAAACAGTTTTGAGGAAATCTGTACCCCCAAACCTCAAAGGATGGTCACTGGATCCTCATTAAGCTCTGTTACCCCTGAGCAGAAACTGAGTTTCTCCCCAGGATCCCTAAGAACAGGTTATTTCCCAGATAGAGATTCTACCAACCAAAGGACAGATGTTGATGCACCCATGTGCTCACCTGGCCAGGCTGGATCCTATAGGATCCAGGGTAGTGCTTTACTGACTTCCAATAATGTATTTTAAGCAGAATAATGGTGTTATAAGATTCATAATCTAGAAAAGATTACTCAAAATTAAACAAAAACAAAACGAAACAAAGAGGTTACTCTGGAAGCTGGTGTGAAGAATGGGTTGAGGAGAGACAAGAATGAATGGGAGGAGACCAGAAAGTTGTTGCAGCACTCCACATGTGGGCAGAGGGTGGACGGGGTGATCCAGGGAATGGCAGTGCAAGTCAGGTTGTAGAGATGTAGGTGAAATTTGCGAGATCATAACTGTATTCTCTTTAGAAGGAGAAATCTTGCTAAATAGTAACTCTAATAATAGAACTCTGCCGTTCACAGTTCTTGCATAGCTATCCACGATGTTGAGGTGAAGCACAGCTCTTAGCATGGCTCTTGCTCATCTCTCATATACTCATCATCCACGTGCAGTATAAACTCCAGCCACCCTGAAATGTTTTCAGTATCCCAGAAGCACTAGGGGAGCTCAGGCCTCCAAATGTTTACACAAAAAGCTCCCTTGGGCCTGATGTGCCTTTTTCCCCAATTTTTGTTCTGTGACTTCTGCTCCCAGCACTAAAATACTATCACTAAGTTCACCAGTGACCTCCCTATTGCTAAATCTAAAACGCATTTTTGATTGCTTATCTTATTTGATCTTAGCTGAACTGAACATTTGGCCACTTCCTCCTTCTTGAAATATATATTTTTTATTTTTATAGTATGTGTGCAGCCCTATCCTGAGTGCTAGGGATAGAGTGTTGTCAAATCAGGCATTATTCTTGCCCTGAAGTAAGATGTGATGAGGTCCAACCAAGGACAAAAGTGGAGGAACACTGGCAATTGGAGGAGAGGAATAGAAAACAAGAAATATGGGCCGTTAGTCTTTATCATGGTCTCGGAGATTCTCAAAAATGTCAAATAAGAAAGTGCAATAGCTAACATAAGCATTGAAAATAAAGAACTAATTCTCTCTCTTTTTTTGGATGTTATTGTTTAACAAGAAAATGCAAGAGGTTTGAGTAAACAAAGAGTATGTGAATAAGATAATTTGATAAGGTGTCTTGTTACAAGATAAATATACAAAATAAAATCCATAGATTTTCTTTATTCTACCAATAAATACCTAGAAATGGAATGGGAAAATATTCTGCTTATAATAGCTTTAAAAACTACAGAATATTTAAGAATAAATTTAACAAGAAAGGCATGGGAAAAACCATATTAAAAACTATCATTGAAAAACAGAGGAACTAAACCAATAAAAAGTCTACCATGTTCTTGGATAGGAAGGCTTAACACAAAAATTTTAATTTTCTCAATATCTATATATCAACTTATTGTAATTGCATTTAGAATCCCATAGGTTTTTGTTTGAATTGGACAAAGCGACCTTGTTATATGAAAGAACAAATGCCTGGAAACTATGAAAAGAAGAGATAGGAGTCTTATATTACCAGATATTGATTAATATTCTGGGAAAAGCAAATTGATGTAACACTTTACATCTACCTGATTGCTAAGAAATAAAAAGAAGCTATTGCTGGTGGGAACGTGCAGAAAGGGCTCTCATAAATTGCTGATGGAAATCTAAGTGTTGCAGACTTTCTGAAGAGCAATCTAGTAACATCTATGAAAATTTAAGATACATACACCTTTCACCCAGTTAACCTACTGCTAGGATTGTATGTATCCCTTAGAAACAAGAGCACTACTATACAAGGATGTATGTTTATTACTTGTTAATAGTGAGAAAAAAAACTGGAAACAAAGCAAATGTCTACTAATGGAAGGATGTGGGAATAAATTTTTGTACTTTTAAAAAGCCATCCAAAAATATGAATTAGAGCTATACCAACTGACATGGATAATATTCACAATATATTGACAGAGGAACACAAGATGAAGAGTTTTCTTTCCCAGCCACAAAACAAAAAACTATATAAAACTTGTATGTATATGTGTGTTTACATAGGTTTCAATGAATTATATAAGCATGTAGGAAAATATGAAAGGTTATTTTAATAGGATTAGATTCACCTGTGAGTGAAGAAAACCCAAAATAACAGTGGCTTTAACACGATAGGTAATTTCTCTCTCATGTTAAACTCCATGTTAATCTGGAGCTGGTGTGGTTTCTCTCCTTCATGAATACCTTTGGAACCCAGGCTTCTTCCAGCTTGCCACTCTGCAATTGCCGAAATGAGTCCTTTATCGTCAAAGTCCAGCCTGCACCTCTTCCTCCATGGGCTTCACGTTCCAAGCAGCAGGACAGAGAAAGGGGTTAGCGAAAGGAGAAAGAAGGCATGTAAGTTGTCTTAAGAATGGTTTCTGGATGCAACAACAAAATGCTTTCACTGGTCATAACTCAGTTACATCAACACATCTAGCTGCAAGGGAGAATGGGAAATGTAGTTCTGTGAGGCTGTGAGCCTATCCCCAAATTTCTTGACTCTTTGCAAGCCTACGTTCTTTCAGACAACTTTAAAATTAATCTTCAAGTTCCAAAAATAATCCTATAGAGATTTTGATTGAAACTGTGTTAAATTCACAAAATGACTCAGGGAAAACTAACCTCCTTATACCACAAAATGTGGTACACCTTTCCAACATTTTTAGTGTTCCATTTTCTTTCTTTCAGAATATTTTATAGTTTTCTTCACAGAAGTCTTCTATATTTCTGGTCATAGATACATATAAGTGTTTCATAGTTACGGTTGCCATTATGAATACTAACTATATTCATTACGTTTACTAACTGGCTATGATTGGGCTATAAGAAAGTCATAGATTTGCACATGTACTTGTACATGTATTTCTTGTATTGAACCATGTTATTGACATCTCTTATAAGTTTCAATGATATTTTCGGTTGGTTTTCATGGCTTTTCTAGGAAGAAAAGAATATAGTACGGAAATAAAGAAAACTTGCTGTTTCTTTTAATATCGCTTCCCTTCATTTCTTTTTCTTACCTTATTACATTGTTTTGAGACCCCAGAAACATTTTGATTAATGTTAACAGCGAGCATCCCATTTAATAGAAACACCTATGTTTAATATTTCACCATTAAGTCTGCTTCTTGTGGCTTCTGATTTTATAAAAAAACTGTCCTTGGCCCTTCTGTTCTTTGCTTACAGTTTTGGATTAAATGTCTCCCCCAAACTCATCGAAGCTCAAATTGTGTTGTGTTCCCCAAAGTTCCAGGTATTGGAAACTTGGCCCCCACTGTGACAGCATTGAGATAGTGGGAAATCCTATTGTGATGACTGAAAGGTGGGGCCTTGGAGAGGTGATTGGATAATAAGGACCATGCCCTAGGTCACGGGCGTCTTTTGGAGAGCTTTAAAAAGGAGAGCACGCGAGAGTCTTTCTCTTTCTCTCTGCTGTGCCATTTTCTGTCATGTGAGACCCTTGCATCACTGAAGCCACCACAATAAAAGACCCTCACCAGATGCGTTCCCTGGACTTTGGATTTCACAGCCTCAGAAAAGATAAGCAATAAATTTCATTTTCTTACAAATTACCCAGTTCCAGGTATTTTATTATAAGCAATGGAAATGGACTAATACACTTACTTAGGAGGTGTTTATCATCATTGTTGTCGTCATTGTCATTATCATCATCCTCTGAAATGGAGGTTATATTTTAATAATGCATTTTGGCATGTATTGAGATGATCATATGCTTTTTTCTTTCACCATCTGATATATTACAGAAGGCTTGGTTCAACATAGATTTCTTAACGTTGAACCAATCATTCTTCCTGGAATAAACAATACTTGGTCATGGTGCACAATTCCTTTAATGCACTGGTGGGTATGACTTACTAATATTTTATTTAAGACTTTCTTGTCTGTAAGTGCCTGGTTAGATTTTCATATTATAAAATGCATTGCATTTTTGTATTATAAATTGTACCTTTTTCAATGCTGGTTTAAATATCTAATTTAAATAACACAGAAATGGTATTTTTCATAAGGTTTCTTAGAACCCACTCATAAATCCATCTGGGGCTGAGTCACTTGGGGGCATAGATTATTTACAGCCTTTTCCATTTTATCAATGGACTTCTTAAATTCTGGTATACAGGTTCCTTAGAATCAATTTTAGAAGTATATTTTCAAGGAAGACAATTCATTTCAGATAAATCTTTGGGTATATTACCATAAATTTTAACATAGAATATTCTAGTAACTTTTAATTCTTATTTATATGTGGAAGTAAAGACTATTCCTTATATCTGGCATTGTGTTATTTGTGTCTTATCTCTTATTTTTTTGTTCATGCTTGATAGTAGTTTTCCCTTTTCCCCCCTCTTCTTTTTAGTCTTTTTAAAGACTAGCTCTTAGTTTTATCAAGTCTACTTATTTTTTGCTAATTTATTAATTATAGCTTCTATCTTTAATAATTCCTCTCTCCTAAAATATCTATGTTGTACCCTCTTATTTGTTGATAGGTCTGCTAGCCAGACAATTTGACCATAGGCATAAAAACTTTGATGGGTATACACTTGAACAAATAATTCAGCTTCTAGAAATTTATGCTTAGAAAGATTTAACTAGATCAGTAAGCAAAGATGTACTTAAAAGGATGTTTTTCAGAGTATTATTTCTAGTGGTTAGAATTGGGAAATGGATTGAATAAATGATGACATAGCCATACAATAAAATACCAAGCAGCCATTAAAAAGGATGTGATAGTTTATGTTTTGAGTTGATATCAAACAACTAGTTAAATATGACAAATATATGATTCTAGTTATGTAATCATGTTACATATATCTGGAAGGCTGCACATCAAAGTCTTTGAACAGTGGCTATTTCTGGTGACAAGCTATGGATCATTCATATTCACCATTTTGTGCCATTTTTTCAGTAGATACACCTGATAGAAGTAAATAATTTTGAAAAAAAGAACTCCCAGTTGTTTGCACATTCTGGGGTATATACAATAAGAATTAACTAGATGCTTTGATGGGTAGTGGAGGTGATGAGGGAAAGGAGAGTTGGCAGGTTCTTCACTTGGATGGTGAAGGGAAGGTACGTTGGTTGTCTGGAGAGTACAGAGGGTTGATGGAAGACCCCACCCCGACCCCCACCCCCACCCAGGTAGTATAGGCTCCAAGAAACAGAACAGGAATTTGCTGAAAACCCAACAGGGAAGTCAGAACTCTTACCTTGCCCCACTCTATTCAGATCTTTTGGGTTTCCTCCAATCCTGAGATACTGATTCTTCCCAATTCTCTCTAAAACAATGTCCTTTGATTTTTCAAGATGTAGCTTGTGATAGATTAGATTATTATATAGAAAATGTTCACTGCTTCTCACTGCATCTCCATGGAGAGATGTGCTTCCTTGTACCTTGATTTTTGGCTTCACTTTATGACCTACTCTGGCCAATGGGATGTTAGAACATGTGAGATGAGAAGACTTAACATATGCTTGCATGTTGGGCTTAATCTCTTGCATGCCTGTTTTTTGTCATGATAATCAAGCAGCCACAGGTATAAAGAGGCCCCAAATGCGTGGAATAGACTTGAAACAAATCCATGGCCTAGAACCAAGCCCATCTAAGACCAGACAAGATCAGGGCCAATGCCCAGAAAATCTCCAGTCACTTAAGTGAGAAGTCTACAATCACGTATCGTTGTTTGACACTAAGATTATTGCAGTGTTTGTTATGCAGCAGTAGCTGATATACACACAGCTAAGAAGATCTTTTGCCTTTACTTGTTGTGTTATGAACTTTTCCTCTGGATTCTTCCCCCAAATCCCACCACCCCTATAGTGAAGCTGCAGAAAAGCCTTTATTATACTGTATTGTGATTATTTGACTGACGTTCCTGTCTTCTACATTAGACTTTGAGCTTCTAAGTGTACCTAAATGTTCAATTCTTCTTTGAAGATCTAAAAACATTCCTTGATACTCATCTTATAGCTAAAAATTGTGATTATTGAGCGAGTCACACCAAGATCTGTGAGCATATATTGCAACAAGTGGAAAATATAATGTTTGGTGTTTTCATGTTGCTGTTGAGTAATAGAGAGAGACCAGCCATTGAACCTATCTCAAATGAGTAAAAGAATACAGATGGGCACCACAGACCATGAATTCTTCCCTAAAAGAAGAAATAAAAGGGATCAAAACACTTCCCTCCTTTGAAGCAGCAACTAAATATTATAGGACATTTGAGCTGTTTAGACGTTTTAAAAAGAGAAGTTTCAACCAACAGAGACTGAAAGCAGTGTGGGTGAGAATTGAATATTATTTAGTAATGTCTGGATAGAGAACAAACAGGTGGTAGAATGATCTTTGATCACACTCAAATACCTAAATTGAGCCTACTGAAGAAGGGTATTACCCATGATTTTTTTATTGGTTATGAATATTCATGAGATACAGAGCTGATTGTCACCCCTCATGACCAAGATGTGAAGACCAGATTCATACTGGCAGCATGCCCATTACCACAAATTGCATTTGTGCCCCGTGTCCCCCTTGCCAATGATCCCCAACCTCCCTCCCCCTTCCCTCCCCACTCCACTTTGTATCCCAAGGGTTGTTCTCTCCCTCTGCAAGTCCAATGCACCACTGTGGTCTTTCTTTCCTTCCTTCTTTCTCTCTTAGCTCCCACTTATGAATGAGCACATGCGGTATTTATCCCTCTGAGCTTTGCTTATTTCACTCAACATAAGTTTCTCCAGGCTCATGAATGTTGTTGCAAATGGGATAATTTCATTCTTTTTCACGGCATAGTAGTATTCCATGGTGTATATATACCACAGTTTCCTTATCCAATCATCCTTCGATAGACATTTAGGTTGGTTCCATGTCTTGGCTATTGTAAACAGAGCTGTGATGAACATGGGAGTGCAGGTATACCTTCGACATGATGTTTTCTATTTCTCTGGGTATATACCTAGAAGTGTCACCCATGATTTTGGCAAAGCTCTAAATCACAGGGTTTAGACCAGGGTCATTATTAGCACTTGGCACATGCTTGATGTTGGTACATGTTGATAAACAAATCAATAAATGAATTAATATTTAAGCATGCAGAGAGGGGATTAGGCAAGTCCTACAAACTAACATCTGCTGAGATATTCCAGAATGTGAGTGTCTTCAGGGACCCTGGAAAAACACACGTGGTTTAAATATGAGGTTGGTATGAACTTAAAGAAGTCCAGTTACATGGACGACATTGCTATAAGAACAATTTTTCTAAATATATCACAAGCCTTAAAAATGTCTATAACCTTTGACCTAAAAATACTAAATCTAGGGAGCACAGAAGCCTGAAGGAATTAATCAGAGATGTGGATAAAGATCTAAAATAATACTCATTACGTGATTATTCATGAAAGCGAAAAAACAAAAAAGACTGGTTAGCACAAACTGCACTGTGACAAATCAGTTACTGTGGGCACTGCCAAACTTGCTGCATCACCTGTCTTCAGAGACATAGGCCAATTTAATTCAAAGAGGCTGGGAGAAGGGGGAGAGAGAGAGAGGGAGAGGAGAAGTGGTGAGAGAGGAAGGAGGGAAGGCAGGAGGAAAAAAGCAGGAGTGAAATCAGGGAAAGACAGAGAATGAAACAAACAGAGACAGGTATGGAGTCTGTTGAGTAGTATGTGGTGAACCAATGTTTGTGGAACAAAGACTCAAAAGAGTCAGAGATAGAGGCGGATTTAGAGGCAGGCCTCCAGCACTGACCCTGGCTGCATCGGGAGAGGAGGCTGGCAACAGGGCTGAGGAGGGGGAAGGCAGGGCAGGTGCAGGGCTATCAGCACCTTAGTGGGCAGGGGAGAGGTGCCTGGAAGCTGCCAGGCTCTGTCATGGGCTGGGGGGAGCAGGAAAAGGGCTCAGGTGATAGGAAGGGGGAGGATGCCATTGTGGGTTTGGAACACATTGCCTTGGCTTGTCTGTTCTAATTGTATCACCCACTTTCCATGAACTCCTGTGTTTGCTGCAGAAGTCAATTTATAGAAGTCAGTTTATAGATAATCGCTAGGAAATGCTGTTTTGGTGTTGTAGATGCCTTTGGATATTTTCCTGGGATGATTTTGGAACCTATCTTTCAATCAATATTTCAAGTTTTTCATTTCTTGCAAAATCCAGCTCTCAGGGGAGATATTTTATCCCTTTTAACCCCTCAGCACATTGGGGTGTGTGTGTGTGGGGGGGGGCACACTCATGGCAGATGACGTTGTCCCTAGTCTTCTCTGCACTGCAGCATTCCAAGCAGCCTTTTCATTTGATTCCCTTTGCCCCAAACCTCACACCCACACACACAGTGTATGTGAGCAGCAGTCTTCCGGAAGGCTCGGTGCATCAGACAGCCATCACACTGCCACTCCACTCAGCTCCTGCCCGACACACTCCCAGCTCCTCCTCTTTTTACCACTCCTGCTTCCCTTCAGAAGCCCAACTCTCTCCCTTTAATCTGAAGAAATGATTTAAATCTCCACCTTTTCTTTTTTTTTTTTTTTTCCTTTTTGTCTTTTTTTCATGACCGGCAACGGATCGCAACCCTCAGTGTCGCGCCCGTACCGGACCGGGACCGGCAACGGGATCGCAACCCGGCGCTGCGCCCACACCTCGCTCAGCCAGTGAGCGGGAACCGGTCTGCATGTGGGATCCGAACCCTCGGCGGGAGCGCCACCGCGCTCCCAAGCGGCGCACTGTAGCAGTGTGCCACCGGGCCGGCCCTAAATCTCCACCTTTTCTCATTTCAGGGTCTACCTTGTGATACCCGCAGCATCCTTAGTTATTAAATTTTTTTGACCGGTAAGGGGATCGCAACCCTCGGCACGGTGTGGTCTGCACCACGCTCAGCCAGTGAGCGCACCGGCCATCCCTATATAGGATCCAATCCCGCGGCCTCGGTGCTCCCAGCCCTGCACTCTCCAGAGTGAGCCACGGGGCTGGCCCCGCAGCATCCTTAATGTGCCTGATAAGCAAGGGGCTACCCGTTGTTTCCATTTTTTAGTAGCACAGATCCAGCAAGGGCTCTGAAATAGGAGGCTGTGTGAGGCTGAGATTCCAGAGGCAGACTCTGAGAAGAGAATTCATGTAAAAATTATTTATTTTAGAAGTGTTCTGAGAAAAAACGGGTTGTGGGGGTTGGGTGGCTTGGGGGAGGCCAAGTGAAGCTATGACAGCAAGTAGAGTCCCAAGGAGGTTGTTTTGGGACCCTCATGGGAACTCCAGAGATGCCTTACAATTAACCACTGCCCCTCCCTCCAGGGAGCAAGAGCACTGGAGGATTATGTCCCCATGTTTGTCAGTGATTTGTTAGGGGCTGCCCCTAGGAGGACATAAAGTCTGGGCTTTCTAGCAAGAGCTACAGGTGTAGGCTGTTGGGAGTTAAAGTGCACAAAAAGCCAGTGTGCACACAAAATGGTCCAGGGATCTGAGGAGCTGTGGGCAAAGCATCAGCAGTGTCTGCCACTAGCTTCTCTTCCTCCCCCCTTACCCAGCTCTGGGAATGAAAAAGGGAGCTGCGTGCAGAACGATTTCCTCATTGATGTGAGTTCCGCCACTCCGTAGAAAGCAGAAGCAGCTATCACTGAGGATGTGGCCTCAGCCTGTGTATCTACCAGGACAAGAGCTATTCTTCCAGACCCTTCTCCCATTTTCTGACTTCTCTCAGGCATGACAGCTTCCCAGGATGACTGCAGCTTGCAGGTTGCTCACCATCAGAAAAAAAAAGGGTGAGCATTCACAATGAGTCCAGAGATCTGCCCTCAGAAATCGCATATGGAATTGCTCAGTTCTCCTTCTAGATGGGGGTTTCTCTGGCTATCTCTGAGACAACGCCCCAATCCCTGGTCACAGAGCCCTGGCCACACAGGGGGCAACTGCACTGCATGGTCCTCTTTCAGAACCTGTCCCATCCACTTTTGGCTTGCTGGATGCAAGAGACAAATTACTTTCCTGTTTGAGACATGGCTGTCCTGTTTGTGGCTATCTGCCCTACACTGGAAGCAAAATAGCAGGTATGGTTGTTAACCAAGTCCTGGCCTTGTGGGAGGTCCTCTGACTGTGGGTGAGAAATCTGCTGTTTCCCCCTTTAGGAATGCAGCCTCAGGTGCTGGAATCATGCCCACATTCAAGCAGGGGCTCCAGCTGAGCTTGATTCTCTTTCTCTGGTTCAACAGCACCTTCCTCAGCTGCTCATCGCAAAAGTGTCATTGGTCTGAACACACACGCAGAGAATTCCTTTTGACTCACCACATAGCTGAATACCAGCCGTGTCAGGCAGTCCGCCAGCGATACCGAGGACTCTGAATACCAGAGCCTGCCGCAGACATCCAAGCGAGTCCCTGCAGACTTCCTGCAGTTTCTAATGCTTCTCGCCTCAGGTTCTTGTACACCTTCTAACTCTCTGCATTGTGGGGTAGTGATGTTGAAAACACATGCATTTATTTCCCCTCCTCCCCAAAGCCTCAAAATGACAGTGGAGAAATTACAACAAAAAAGGCATAAATGCACAAGGACAAAGAGAATTGGAGAGGATACAGGAACAGATGACTGATGTCAACAAAATTTTGGAAGCTGAAAAGTCAGCGGTAATTAGAAGAGCAGAGAAAGTTGAAATTTAAATCTAAAAAGGGGGGTGGTTCACAATGAAAAGAAGCAAGTAGATTCTTTGCTGCAGGACCCCAACTGTAATACTCCAGAAGATGGGGATGAGGGGTGGGGCTGAAAATAGAAGATACATTTTGGCCATCTGTTTGGGGAGCAGCGAGACTCCCAGATGTCCACCCCTATTCTGCACAGCCAGGAGATTACCCTCCCCTGCAGGGGAAGAGGATGGAATACTTAGATGAAGAGGGTCTGGTTTTGGAGGTACCAGGAACAGTTGAGAATAGGGAACTATACTGAAAATGGGCATTAAGTGAAAGTCTATCTATGAATGGCAAAACTCTCTATTCACTTTCCCTGTTCAGCAGCCAGAATGATGGCAGACAAGTTTATATCCTCCAGGAAAAAGAATGGAAAATTCCTCTCTGGGGATACTGACTAGGACAACATGTGATGTTTCTCCAATGAAACAGCTGGTTTCCCCCTCCCCCTGATCACCCTTCTGGTAGACAAGTCCCACCCATGCACAAAGAACTTTTTTTTTTTTTCCTTTTTGTCTTTCTTCGTGTCTGGCAACGGATTGCAACCCTCAGTGTTGCGCCCGTACCGGACCGGGACCGGCAACGGGATCGCAACCCTCCGTGTCGCACCCGCACCTCACTCAGCCAGTGAGTGGGAACCGGTCTGTATGTGGGATCCGAACCCTCGGCGGGAGCGCCACCGCACTCCCAAGTGGCGAACAGTAGCAGTGTGCCACCGGGCCGGCCCGCACAGAACTTTAAATTAGCATTTTGATACTTTTACATCTGAGCAGATAGCTTAGCATCACTTGACATCAGAAGGGAGCCACTAACATGAAAGTTGGAGACATAAATCAGCTAACCACTCAATCAGCCATACTAGGGGGAAACAGAATTCATAAAACAAAAGAAAATTTCAATGAAATCCTAAACCTTGTAAATCTTACAAATGTGAAAACTATGAAAACAGAACAGTAAATTACATGAAGGAATATTCAGATAATAAAAAGCTCTGAAAATTCAAAATATGATAGCAGAAATTAAAACAAAATTCAACAGATGAATTAGAGCACATAATTTGGGGAATTTTCTAAGATAGTAGGAAAAAAAATACAAAGAAACAGAAGACAGAAAAGATAAGAAAATTCAAGGCTTAGCCCAATAACTGGTTAATATAAGTTTCGGAGAGAAGAAAGTTAGGGAAAGATATGATCACACTAGCAGACGTGTTAGAATTTCTTTAAAAAAGGAAATAACCTAATGCCTATTCTTGGGAGAATAGATAAATAAATTGTGGTATCTTAACACAACAGAATGCTATACCACAATGAAAAGGTGATAAACTATAGCTATGCATATAGATGACTCTAAGGAGCAATGTCAAAAGGAAGGCAGGCCGCACAGGAGTGTCATTTCTGTGTGATGCCACTTCTATGATGTTCAAAAGCAAGCAAAAGTAACAACACATACTTATTTAGGGAAGCAATAAAGAAAAGTAAGTGAATTAGGAAAGAAGTCATGGGAGTGTTTGTGTGGTTGGTGCTGAGGCATGGCAGGCAGTGGGGAAGACAGGGAATGGGATCAGAAAACAGCACACAGGATGGTTTGAACTAATGGTGATATTCTGTTTCCTAAGTTGGGTGGTGGGTTGATGGGCACTTGTTCTATTACTGTTTTATAACTTACATAACTCATATGTTAAAAGTTTCTCTCCCTCTCTCTCTCTCACACACAAAGACATAATATAAGAAAGCAAGAAAGTCTCCCTGAATTGAGGATGTGAATTTCCACAAGGGCCTAACAGTCCAATGTAATGAGGAGAAAAATCTACACCAAAGCATATCTTTATGAAATTTCAGAGCATCTGAGGTAAAGAGAATAGCTGAGGTAAAAAGAATATCTGAGGTAAAGAGAATATCATAATAGCAGGAATAACAGCTCATGTACAAAATACTGAGAATCAGAACAGTGTCAGTGTTATCGTTGACAAGACTGGAAGTAGAAGACAACAGAGCGTGTAACAGTCTTAAGAAACAAGATTTTTACCTAGAAGTCTGACCCACCAAAGTAGCAAATGAGAGAGCAGAATTAAGATACTTAGACAAGTTAGACCTCAAAAATTCTATCTTCCGGCCGGCCTGGTGGCGCACTGCTACAGTGCGCCGCTTGGGAGCACGGTGGCGCTCCCACCGAGGGTTTGGATCCCACATACAGACCGGTTCCCGCTCACTGGCTGAGCGAGGGGCGGGCGCAGCACCGAGGGTTGCGATCCTGTTGCCGGTCCCGGTCCGGTATGGGCGTGACACTGAGGGTTGCGGTCCGTTGCCGGACACGAAAAAAGACAAAAAAAAAAAGGAAAAAAAAAAAAATCTATCTTCCATGCACCCTTTCTCAAAATGAGAGAATGTGCTCCACAAAAATGAGCCAGTAAATTAAGAAAGAAGAAAGCATGGAAATCAGGACACAGGGATTCCAACATAGGAAAGAGACAAAAGGAATATAAAAAATGTTAGCTAAAGAAGTCCTCTCAAAGCTATTGGAAGCATGCACAGAGCATAACAAATCCAGGTTGGAACAAGAGAACTCCAGGAGAGATTTCTCCATGAAAAACATGCAACTGATCAATTGCAGTATTTAAATGTATTGAGAGGACATTCATAGTTCTGTGTGGCAGTTTCAGGAAGAATTGTGATTGACACATAGAAAACTAAGCCACTCCCTTTATAAAGAAAATAAGAAAGAGGCCATTTATCATACTCTTGGGAAAACCAAAAGTTGTACAGGAAAGGATATGTAAATATAATGTACTGTGTGAATCATTAGTATATGATATTTACATAATCCTGATAATGCTGAATATTGACTGAAACAGAAATTATAATATAACTGTATGGAAGAATGAAGGTAAGTGGAAGTGTGTTTATAGAGGTGTGTGTGGAATTTAAGAGAATTAAATCTGCATAATTGTTAAATAAATGCCTAATTTCTAAAATGAGACAAATCAATCAAAATGGAAGTAGAGGGAACACTCCCCAACTCAGTTTGTGAGAACATATAACCCTGAACCCAAACTAGATGAGGACAACAGAAGATAGGTAATTACAGCCAATTTTACTTATTAGTTTAGATGCAAGATTTTTAATAAAATGCTAGCAAGCTGAATGCAGCAGAACCAAGCTGGTCTTATCTCAGGAATGCAAAACTGGTCCAACTCAAAAACAATGTATTAATATAAATAATCACAATAATAGACTAAAGGAAAAAATCTACAAGAGTATTTTGATAGCTACAGAAACAGAATTTGATAAAACTTAGCACTCATTTTATTAAAAATAATCTTAGCCAACAAGGAGAAGAAAGGAATTTCTTTAACTTGATGAAAACTATCTAGCAATAATTTGCATCAAATAGAATACATAATGGTGAGGTATTAGAAGCATTCACTTTAAAATTGGGAAGATGGCAAAGGTGTCCTCTAACACCTTTCTATTCAACATTATATTTGGAGAGCCTAGCCAGTGCAGTACGACAAGAAAAAGAAATAAATGATAGAAAGACTGTAAAGGGAGGAAAAAACCTATCTTATTCTGAGGGAACAAAATTCCAGCCTAGAATTCTAGAATCACCAAACTCCCAAATGAGTGAACAGAATTGAGATAATTTCAGACAAATCTCAAAAAGTTTATCTTCCATGCATCCTCTATTTATTTCTTATTGCTGATGTAACAAATTACCACAAACTTAGTGTAAAACAACATACTTATGACACAAATTTATACAATGTGAAGGTCTGAAGTTAGTCTTATGGGGCTTAAATCAAGGTGTTGGCAGGGCTGTGTTCTGTCTGGAGGCTCCCGAGTAAAATCAATTTCCTTGTCTTTTCTAGCTTCTACAGGCTGCCTACATCCTGTGGCTTGTGGCCCCTTCCTCAACATTAAAACACATCTTTCCAATCTTTGCTTCTGTCATCACATCTTTTCCCTCTGCTTCCATCATTATCACGTAGCCTTCTCTGACTCTAACCCTCCTTCATCCCTCTTAAAAGGACCCTTATGATTACATCAGGCCCACCTGGATAATCCAGGAAAATCTCCCCCATCTCATGATCCTTACTTTAGTCACATCTACAAAATCCATTTTGTCATGTAAGGTAACATATTCACAGGTTATGGGGATTGGAATGTGGACATCTCTGGGGGACTGTTATTCAGCCTACTACAAATCCCTTCCATGCAATCATTCACAGGTTATATATTTGCTTACATAGCAAAAGCTAAGATAATTTACAAGCAAATTTTTAGAATTAATATAAGAATCTAGCAAGGTGATTCAATTGTTTTCTTATGGTTCTGACACAAAGAATTAGAAAATATAATTTCAAAAAAGATGTAGTTTATAATATTAAGAAAGAAATGATAAAGCACTTTGCAATAAATCTAACAAAAGATGTTTAAAACCTTTATGAAAAAATTCTAAAAAGTGATAGAAAGGGCCGGCCCGTGGCTCACTCGGGCGAGTGTGGTGCTGATAACACGAAGGCCACGGGTTCGGATCCCATATAGGGATGGCCGGTTGCTCACTGGGTGAGTGTGGTGCTGACAACACCAAGTCAAGGGTTAAGATCCCCTTACTGGTCATCTTTAAAAAAAAAAAAAAAGTGATAGAAAAAATCTCAAAGATGACCTAAAGAGAAAAACATCTTATGAACATGGGCAAGAACATGTATTATCACAAAGATTTCAGTTTTCCACAGAAATATATAGATTTTATGGCAGTTCCAATCAAAATTCTAACATGCATCTTTGGGAACACGAGAAGCTGATTCTAAAATAGAAATGGAAATGCCCAAGAGTAGGTAAGACACATGGAAAGAAGAAGCAGAGAATGGGTGGAGTCATGCTAGCACACACCAGACTTATTATAGAGTATGGTAATTAAGATAGTGTGATATTGACACCGGAATGTATAACAAGACCACTGGAACAGAATATAGAGCCCAGAAACACAACGACAGGTTGACATCTGATATACACAAGGGTACCTCAAAAAGTTCACAGAAAGATTGTATTATCTTTCAATTCTATTTTTCCACAAACTTTTTGAAGTAACCTCATATAACAGAGTGACATTGCAGGTCAACTGAGAAAAGATAGACTTTTCAAAAAACGGTGATGAGTAATTGGTTATACATATAGGAAAAAATACATAATTGAAACTCTTTTTCAGACTAAATAAAAAATCCAAGTGAATTCAGTAACCTAAAACTTTAAGAAGAGAATATGGGAATATGGCTCATGCTCTTTGGTTAAAGTAAAGATTTAATAAAGTACAAAAGGCACAACCCATGAAGAAAAAAGCTGACAAAGCCAACATTATTAAAATAAAACTTGCCTAGGTATTGAAAGACATCATTAAGAAGGTGAAAAGACAAACTACAGACTGGGGAAAAACATTTGCCACATAATTGACAGAGGATTTGAATCCAGAATATATAAATAACTCATAAATCAATAATAAAAAACAATAGAAAACGGGTAAAAGATAAATAGGTAAATCACAGAATAAGAAACCAAAATGGCCAATAATTGTATGAAAAGACTCAATCTCATTATGAATCAGGGAAATGCAAACTTAACCACAATAAGACACCATTTAAAATCCATCTGATTGGGAAAATTAAAAAGTCTGACAATTTCAAACGTTGGTGGTCATATGGAGAGATGGGAACTCAAATTCTGCAGAAGTAAGTGTAAATTGGTACAGACACTTTGGAGACTTAGAAGGCAATATTAAAAGGTGAAGATGCACATGCCCTTCAACTCAGTAATATTACCCATGGTTCTTGAACATGTGCAAAAGGAGACATGTGCAAGAATGTTCATTGCAACATGGTATGTAATAATAATAAAAAAATGAGAAATAACACAAATGTCCATCGACAGGAGAGTGGGTCAATAAATTGTGATTTATTCATATGAGATACCATTCAACAGAGGAAATTAATAAACCACAGCTATACGTGTCACTATGGATAATTATCAAAAACAGTGATAAGTTGAAAAAACAAGTTTCAGAAAATATTGTACTGTTTTTATAAAACTTAAAAACATGAAAAACAATATATATTTGGGAATACAGACATATCTAGCAAAAGCGTAAAAAGATGTATGAGAATAACAAACACCGAATTTTGGCAGGAGGAAATGAAATCAGGGAGAGTAACACAGAGGTTCGACTATAGATGTTTCCTTAAGGTGGGTGATGGGCATTATTGTTATTTGTACCTTGGAGTGACATATGACACTTAAGTAGCATTGTATGCTTATTATTCAGAAACATGGAAGGAAAGGAAAGAGGAATTGGGAATTGGGAAGTGAAGGAAAGTGCAGGGTTCTCTTGTTTTTTTTAAACCTTGTACTCCTGGTTGACCTTTTAAACTATACATAATTGCTACTTCAATAAAATTCAATACTATACAAATAATGAAAGTTTGAACCAGGGACTAATATGTGATATCCTTCTGGAACATCTCCATTTTTAGATACTTTATCTTGGTGCTTTTCAAACCATGGTCTTCAGACAAGCGAGTGTTGGTGATATGATCTGCCATGAACTAAATAAAGAATCGAGTCTAACTGGGAACGTTTACTGTAGTTTTAGAGTGATTTTATGTATGTTGAATCCAATAATTAAAAAATGGGACTTATATTTTGTATTTTATAATTCATTATAATTTCATTTGATTCTAGAAATAAACTCTTACTTTACAAAGGTATTGGTTGCAATGAATTGAAACAAACAAAACACCAACTGGTCCTACACAAATGGTTTGAGATGTGTTGCTCTCTCTTACTCAAAATTGATGTCTATGTGATTTTTCTGTAATGCGTAGGTTTTCTTGTTCTTTGGAAATCTTGTGCTCTATTCCTAAAATATTAATTTCATGTGGGACTACAGAATTGTTTGTTTTGTTCCGGATATTTGCCTTGCTTATATAAAGATGTGGCTATTGTAAATATGCATTTTCTCCAAAGACACATGTAAATGTAGTTGTAATTTCCTGTTGGTAAACAGCAAATCTTTATATTTAGAATCATGTGGTAAGGTTAATATGTAGAAGTGGAGGAAATTGGATTGCTTTCAAACCATTCCCTTTCCAGTTAACTAACTTACCAGTTTACTGCTTTTCTTAATTATATCAAATATCACATGGTATGTGAAAATGCTATAGACCTGGTTTAAGGTATTTCACGGACTTTTTGCATGACGATGAACCTCATGCTACAGAAGACTCAAAGACATAAATTAATAAAACGTTATCTTTGTAAGAGAACGAAACCAAACCAAATCTCCTCTCCAGTGCTTGGCAGCACTCTTTGTGAGAAGTTTCAGGCTGCGTGTGGGCTCCACCCCAGGCTCAAAGCTTGCTTAATGGCCTGTGTGACAGCAGGAGCCCAGTCTGCATGGGATTCTGCCTCTACAGGTGCAGCACAGTAGGGGCCTCTGATGTGCCCAGACATAACTGTTTTGGATCTCCATTACCCCTCAAGAAATGACTTCATTTAAAAAATTATTTTTTTGAAGCCAGATTACTTACTGATTTCCAGGGTCCTCTTACACCTGCCACTTCTCAAGGGAATTTACTGGATATAATCTTTTAATCTTTCTGGAAAGCTAACAAAACATTGCCCATGCCTGGCTTTTCACCAGAAACATCCAATCTCTTTCCATCATAACGCTTTTTAAAGGACTTTATCATTTGCCGTGTGTTCACTGAACTCTCTTTAGCTTACACGAATTTAGCTCCTTTGCTATATTTTCTTGGTATTATTTTATTCTTTATATGTTACTTCACATTTCTGTCTCAGTCTTCACAGTATGAGGATACTTCAAAAAGTTCGTGGATCTTGTGTTCTACTCCTAAAATACTAGGGATCCCACTATTTCGTTTTGCTCCAGATATTTGCCTTGCCCTTATAAAGATGAGGCTATTCTCTGCAAGCATAGAATTAGAAGATAATACGAATCTTTCCATGAATTTTTTGAAGTATCGTTATATCTTCTACTTTCTTACCAACTTGCGATTCTAAGATATTCTCATAACTAATATTTTGCTTTGCTCTGACATTGCAAAAGGACAAACATGACGTAAGATGGAAGGCAACAAAAGTGGTCCTTCCAAAGCCTCGTTCCCACCAAGGCTCTCGGTAGCAGACCCCCTTCCTCTATTGGTTACCTTCCTTCCAGCCAGTGCTGTAACCAGCCCACTGAGTTTTGGGCTTAACTGAACTGTGAGACCGTGATCGTAGTGGCACCAATTTGTGAGATTTCCCCCCTCCAGGAGCACCTGGCAAACCACAAGCAGGCAATTGTATTAATAGATAGAGTTTGGGCTTGTTACACAAGGAAATGAGGCAGGAGAGGATCCATAGGATCTAAGTAGGATAGGGGAAAAAATGAAACCAGGAGGTGACTGATGGCGAGAAAGTAGAGGGGTCCCAAGACTTAAGTTTCTGAGGCAACACAGTCATGGGTGAGGACAAGTTGGTGGAGTGAGAACAAGCAGTGGAAAAGGTCCCCAAAGACGAGGCGATCAGATGACCGATCAATGGATTATTCACTAGAACTCTGAAGTAACTCGAGTGGTTCATTTTGGTTGCTGCAGAGGCCATGGGTAGAAGAGCATGGTGAAGTCCTACAAATGCTGCAAGTTAACTCCAGGTCACGGAGAACCAACACGAGTTTAAATATATGCAGATTTGTGGCCAGCCCCGCACTTGGGTAACAGGGATGGTTCACGCACTGGGTAAGCCAGGCCAGAAGCCGAGTCCAAGTGGTGGCAGGAGCTGCAGCCCAGAGCTGGGGACCCCCCAAAAGCAGCTCAGGCAAAGTCCCGGAGCAGGTGACCGCGCAGGTCACGTGACACCCCACCTCTAATTGGCTGCAAAAGCTCGTAGCCTTCCTCGGACTCCGTTTCCCAGAAATCTTCTTGGGAACTACAATTCCCAGAGGGCTATGCGGCGCCACTTCCTCCGGGCTTATTAGATGGGGGCGGTGCCGGGCTTGCCCACCAGCCATGGGGACTTGACAGGCTGGCGAGGGAGGGCGAAGCCACCTGGACTAAAACGTCCCGCACTCTCGAGATGGGTGAAGCGAGCTCGGCCCCTTCCTTGACGCGGAGACGGAGGCTGGCCTCGGGTCCTCTGGGAAATGAAGTCACGTGGACGTCTCCGGGTCCCGCTGACGCTCCCCTCTCCCAGGGGGTCGCAGGTAGGGCAGGAAGCTGCCGGAAAGAAGAGGCGATGGGCGGGCCTTTTACGCCGGCCCCTGTCTCCCCGCCAGGTGGCGCTGCGCGGGAGCGTCTACCCACCTACCTTCAGCGGGGTTTTTCCTTCTACCGCGTAGTCTTGAGCGTCTTCCAAGCTTAGATTTAGATTAAACAAATTGTGGGAGCGATCTGCTGAGAAATGGCGAAACTATGTAAAAAGAATCAATGACAACGGCCCTAAAATTACTCCCTAGCTTCTGCTGCTCATCGGACGCTTTATGAGGTTACAAAGAACCATGGCGCTGCGCATATAGGGGATTCATTTTACAGCAGGACTTCCATCAGGCAGTGACTTCCTCTCTCAAGGAGAGTCACCTGCTCTTCCATGTGTTCTCATGTGCGCCTTCACGATCCTCAGCCACAGCCACAGCCTGTTGATTTTGCCTAGGAGGACATTCGCTCTGCCACGCTACGGGGTGTCGTTCTGATTTTACCGAGGGGAAAATTGCGGTGGATAAAGATTGTTGACCTGTCCAGTCTGTGCAGCTGGAAGTGTAGTCAGAACTCAGTACAATCGCAACGAATTCTGATTCTTGTCTCAAACCTGCCCTGTTCACTCCGTGTGGTTAGTCTCCCTTTCTCGGGTTTGCTGCTACTTCCATAGGTTAAACCAAGATCATCCCGGCTATTCTCACAGTCTTATGCATCCACTATTTACTGACAGTGTTGGCGCAGTGCCAGGCATTATGTTGGGTGTTGCATGACCCACCCAAATGGAGTTTACGTCCTAATAGGGTCACATTCTAATAGGTGTCAGATATTGGTCACATAATACAAATACGAATAAAATTTTAAATTGCAATAAATAAAAAAAAAAAGAAATAGGATGCTGCAAGAAAGAATAATCAAGTGGGGGGGGGAGGATAAATTAGACTGAGAGATTAGGGAAAGGAAGAAATGTTTGAGACCTGAAGGCTGAGGAAAAGGAAGCTCTGTAACAGCCAAGAGAATAGTGATCCAAGCAGAGAGAACAGCAAGTGCAAAGAACCTGAGGCAGGAAAGAGCTTGATATTTTGTTATTCAAGGGATTCATAGAAGTCCCTCGTGACTGAAGCCCAGAGAGATAAGGGGAGAGTGGAACAAATTGAGGCTGGCCTCTTTTTAGCCTTCCGTCTCCCAAATCATCCCCACACTGGCAACATAGAAATATGCGTATTTTCAGTGCTCAAATATGATGACTTTACTTCCATTTAGAGGCTTTGTGTCCTCCGCAAGTTTTAATTCCAATTCCTCAGCCTGGTGCTCAAGGACCTTCATAATTGGATTTACCTTGCTTTCCAGTCTCCTTTTTATGCATGTGCTATCTCTGCTTGGCATGCCCTCTCCTGTGTGCATGCTGAGCAGGCAAACTTCACTCTTTCTGTCTTGGCTGAAATATCACCTCCTCTGTACTCTTCTCTTTGTGCACTTTCAATGAACTCTTGGTCCTTGTGCTGTATAATTATTGGTTTCCCTACCAATCTCTCGCACAAAATTGTGAGCTCCTCTTCTCAGGGACTTGTTTTCTATCTCTATTATGCAGAACACGACGGTAGACAGTTGGCATTTTCATAATAGATGTCCATTGAGAGAATGAGTGGAACAGGTAGCCATGGCTAGCCTCCACCTGGCACCTGATGAGAAGGTGACCTCTGGCTCCTTTACATGGCAGAGTGGAGATTAGCATCCAAAAGGGCAAGGAGAGACGGGTAAGAAATCTGCACTGACGCTGAGCCAGAAACTGTCTCAATCCACTGCCTCATTTAATCCTCATAACAATGGTAGGTCTCAGCTTCTTTTTGCTGGCAAGAAAACTGGTGCCCAAAGGCTTGCCCAAAGCTCACTCAACTAGTCATGGGAAATCTGGGGTAGAAACCTAGGTCTTTCTGACCTCAGAGGTTGAGTCCCCTAATACCCCTTCTGTTCCCCTGGCCCCTATTCTGGCACGTTATCAGCAGAGAAACCTGAAAAGTTTAAGGAACTGAGCTCCAGATGCCCTCTATCTTTGTTGTGTCATTTGTACTTCTGAGAACATCAGACCTGGAAAAGCCATTGTGCTGGGGCTCTGTGTCATTCAGAAACTGGTGACTCATCAGTCTCTAATTATGAGGGTACTTCAGAAAGATCACGGAAAGGTTAGTATTATCTTTCAAGTCTATTTTTCTGTGAACTTTTGAAGTACTGGCTTGGAATAACTGGTAGGACTCAGAGAAGCAGAAAATCCAGGAAAGGACACTTTTGGCCAGTACTGTCCAATAGAACTCTCTGAGATGATTAAAATGTTCTATATCTGTGCTGTCTGATATGGTGATGTCTGAAGTTCCTGCTTAGACAGTATCTTCAAACCTGACTCCAGGATATTAGTTGTCCCTGACTCCAGGATGTTTCTGAGATTCTCATCCTGAGACTAAAGATCCCTGGGTTAGGTCTTCAGGGGCCCTCCAGATCCATGCTATGTCTCAGGTGTAGCTCAAGCTGTGCCCAGGAACACACACGGTACAGAGATGGAATATGTATGGCTCTGGAGATAGCCGGTGCATAGTTGGTATTGCCACCTCAGCATCCTGCCCCGAACCTGGCCCAGAGCAGGTACTAGGCTAACACAGTAGAATGAACTTACTTTCTCTTCCCCAGCCTGGGGCTTCCTCACCTATTGAGACTGGCTTCTGGAATCCTTCCCTATCATTGTGAACTGATGGCTTTTGGTTAAGGTTAATAAAACCAGTGCTTCATAACCACCTCCTCCATCCTGACTTTTTGGGAGTGTGTCATGGTGCTGCTGTAAAACCAGTGAGTAATAATTCCTTGGAAACATGATGGATCCAGTATTTTTATGTAATGATCTTATTTTTATTTTGAAACCTTGTGTGCAAAATAAAAGCCCAAATGAACATCTCCTACATACAATTAGGGGCAGTGTGGAGCTGGGGAAAGGAGACTGACCTAGGAGTCACCTGGACCTGTGACTAACAGGCTATATGACCTTAGACAAGGTGCCCCGGTTTTCTCATGAGAAACTGAAAACATTAGACTCTTAAGCTTTTCCCTACGGTTAATATGAGTGTTTAAAAAATGGCTGGTCACATCTGCAATCAACCTAAATTAAGCACCTTTCAAGTGATCATTTACTCAAATCTGGTCTATTTTCATTGTTTACTTTTTCTAATACCTTTCACTTAACCCTTCCACTGCCAGTGCCTTTCTCACTTGCAAGGTCTTCACCATTTTTTTGACTGCTTCTTCAGATTCCAATAAATAATCTTGGATTCCCGCCATTGAATCTCCAGCTGCTTGGCCCCATCTGGAGTGTCTTTAATCCTCAGCAGTCTCAACTCCCTGACAAAGCCCGGAGAGGAGTCCTGGGCTCCCTCTTCCCTCACCCACTACTCCCCACTGCAAGACAAAAGAACTCTGAAAAATCACGGGTTTCTATTCTGGCAGTTGTGTCTCTCACCACTAGGTGGCACACGTAATGCAGGTCATCAGTCTTTAGGGCAAAAACTTTAATTTTATTATGTGTTTAAACTCCACCTCAATCCACAAGTGCTTTGAGAGGAATTACAAGAGTACAAAATACACAAAGGGATAGGATGAAAAGTTGAGGAACTGGGGAATAGAAACTAGCGGAAGAAGTAACTACAGGACGTCATGTGCTCAAGGAGATGGATGCCAGCAGAGCCTCACATATTTGGCTCTGAACTTCTGAACAGCTAAGATAAAGAGGAACGTGAGTGGCATTACAGGTTTTACAAGAGAAAAACAAAGTAATTCTTCAGGGGAAGCCCAACTTTTCCTGACCCTGAGACCAGAGAGGTATTTTTCCTGTGGGTCCACTGACTGTACAGTGTGACACAGATACAGCTGTGACTTAATTGGAGCTGTTTCTTATGATGCCCTTCCATGCAGGCCTGTGGCATGGTGCTAAAGTACAATAGAGGAAAAGCAGTTCAACGGGTCCCGAAACATGGGTTTCCCAGTTCACTGTGTGCCTCTGTATTTTCAAACGGTGAAATTTGCATCCTCCCACTCCCGATTTGGGTGGAGTTTGGGGAGAGGAAGCTTACCTTGGAGACTGTGGTAACCTCCAAGGCAGCCCTCAGTGATCCTCACCTCCTGGTTTTCACCCCCTGTCTAGTCCTTTCTCACATTGTACCAGAGATGGCCTGTGTGACCAAAAGAATACAGGAGGAGTTGTGGTATGTCACTTCCCAGATCAGGTTGTAAAAAACATTGCAGCTTCTCTCTTGGTCTCTCTGTTCCTGTTTTTCTCTCTCTCTTCCTATCAGATCATATGCTCTGGGGTAAGCCAGCTGCCATGTCATGAGGAGCCCTAAGGAGACTCACGTATGAAAGAAATGAGCCTGCTGCTAACAGCCAGTGTCAATCTGCTAGTTATGTGAGTGCGCCACCTTGGGAGCAAACACTCCAGCTTCAGTCAAGCCTTCAGAGACTGAATCCCCAGCTAACACGTTGATGGAGACCTCATGAGACACCATGAGCCAGACTGGCCAGCTAAGTCACTCCTTAGCTCTGTGTTATAATAAATACTTGTTATTTTAAGCTGCCAAGTTTTGGGGGTAATTTGTTTTGCAGCAATAGATAACTGATACAGAGGCCAATATAAATCCAGGGTTGCATCAGGGATAATTTTACATGGATAAGTCTATTTGGTTTTGGAGACTAAGAAAATATTTCAGATGCAATGTACAGGCTTCAAATCTGAAAGACATGCGCTCCCATTCAGTCTGTGAGTGTAGAAAGAAGTAGAGGGTTCACATAAAATGTCTGCAAAGGGGGAGGGAGCAAGGACCTTAACAGTCTTGTTCACTGTGACGTCCTCTGTACCTAGTACAGAGCCAGGCATGTAGTAGGCTTTGTATAAATTTTTCTTTAATGAATGAATGAATGGAGAGCTATAACCTTGAGTGAGGCATTCATTTATCTGGGCAACCATCATTTATTAAGCTCCTTCCCTGTGCCAGGTACATAATGTTGGTTAAGTCCCATGGAACTTTTGAGTCACAGGCAGCTTCACATCCACCTTTTGCTCCCACCACACCTTCCCTTATTCTGTGTTTTCTCCTTGGAATTCTTTATTATTTTTGTAGAGATTTGCATGTGCTTTAGCTCCACACTGAAAACCTCCTCATGGGAATAATATTCTTAGGTCATGATGACAAGTAATTTCTGGTCACTATTTTTCCAATATGAGAATCAGAGTTGCTCAGTACATTGGGTTTATTTTGTGCAATTTTGTCTTGGGCCCTGCTCTGCTCCTTTCCCCCCCTCCTTTCTTTTTGTTGAAAAATAATTTGAAATGGTCAGTGTTAAGTAATAATGGTTAAGTTGCCCTGTGATGTCAACTACCTAGAGTCTATATTCCACTTTTCATACTGACTTTGGTGCCGATAAGGAATCAGTGATTTGCCTGAGTCGCTGTGTCCCCCACCCCCAAAACACTCCTTTCTCTGTGGTTGGCTCTGTACAACTTCCTCCTCCTCCTTCACTACCACCACCAGGATCACCACACAGCTAATATTTATTGAGTATTGTAGAGCTAGGGCTAGGGTATAGAGCTCAAAGACCCCTCGAGCCCGTTCGCAAACACTTCACATGCATGTCTATGAGCTAGGTAACAGGAAAAGGTCCTTGGAGCCTTGGTTGAAGAAAGAATAGTCTTTATTCAGCACAGGCACGTCTAAGAGCTAGGCAGTCCAAAGAAAAACTAAGCAGCTGCTGGCAAAGTCCAAAGAAAAACTGAGCAGCTGCCAGCAAAGTAAACATGCTCTATTCTTAGAGCATGAGCTCTACTGAGCTGCTGCTTCACACACTGAAGAACACACAAGAATAACAACAAACCAAAAAGATACACTGGTGTGCATGCACACTAACTCCACCCCCACACAACTTGTTCACAAAGAATGTGCTGCACCACCCCCAACCAGACCTGAGGTGAGGGGGCAGGGGGCTGACTAAACTACTCTATTTTCCCAACAAGCACCTACTACATGAGTAACACAAGTGTTACCGGCGTTACTGGATCTGTGCTAGAGACTGTGGATTACCTTGCCAATTTTGTTAGTTTGGGCACTTTGAGAAGCAGACACCAAGATGGGATTAAATATGCAAGTGTTTTATTAGGGGAAATGCCTGTGTGAAAGGAAATAGGCAGGGAGCTAGAGAAGGCCTGGAGAGCCATCAGCCCCAAGTAAAAGAGAGGGGAAGAGAGATTGGGTTGTTTGCATGCCAGATTTTGCTGCTCTCTAAGGAAGGAGCAGTCTAACAAAGGTTCCCCAAAGCTGTGAGGGAGTCCTTGAGCTGAAGTCAGCCAACAAAGGAGTCCCTTGTCTCTCAGGACTTTTTACCACACCACATTCAGTCATTGGTGGGTGCATCCCCATGGGAGGCATGGCCAGTGGATTTCAAAGCACAGCAGCTGGGGGCCTCAGCTCCCTGAAGTAAGAAGTTTGCCCAGGCACTTTCCTGTAGCTGCTACACCAATATTTCCTCTTTTTTCTTTTCTTTCTTTCTTTCTTTCTTTTTTTTTTTTAAATTAAAGGATCCGAACCCATGGCCTTGGTGTTATCAGCACCGCACTCTCCCGAGTGAGCCAGGGGCCGGCCCCTCATCTTTCTTTTTAAATAACAGAATCCTGGTTTATTATTTGGGGTGGCAAAGGCTTGATGCTGAATTAAAAGATTTTGGTTCCTAGCCTTCCTTGCAACAAGGTATGGCCCTATGACTAAGTTCTGGTCAAAGTAATATAAATGGAAAGTGTTATGAGAACCTTTCAGAAATATTACTGAAGGGGACCTGACTTGGCTGGGAGGTGCATCTTCTCTTCTTTTCAACCAGGGCTATAGACAAATGGCTGCAGCCTCCAATGCCATTCTGTGCCAGGAGGCAATATGCTCATGGTGAAAAGGCAGACAGACAGACAGCAAGTCTTCCTCCCTAAGAGCAGCTCTGGATAGCCTACCTCTGGACTTTAACCTGAGAGAAAAATAAACCCCTTTGTTTAAGCCCTTGTGACTTTGTTTTTGTTATAAGCAGGTAAATCTAATCTTAATGGGTACAGTATCTAATCTTCACAACAGATCCACCAGGAAGGCATTCTTATGCCCATTTTATAGATGAGGAAAATGAAGTTTAGAAAGATTAAGTGTTGGTACCTAAATTAGAGCCCAGGGTAACACTTAGGATACTTTAATCTGCTAATAAGAGAACAATCTTTCTCAATCTTCTCTGTAGATAAGAATTGACTGGGGAACTTGCTAAATGTACAGACTGCCAGTCCTCTCCCCTGGAAATCTTTATTCAGTAGGTCCAGGTTAAGGCCTGAGAAGCTACTTTATCTCACACAAGCAGTCCAGGCTATCTTTATCCTCAGGGAAGAGTATGAATCGTAATGTGGCTGAAGACCAATGACTGGCAGCTCAAACAGTAAGGAGGTAAATACTTCACCTAAAAAAAAATTTCCATGAACATAGGAATCATTTGCAGAGCTCCATAGAATCATTTGTGGAGCTTGCAGATTCTATGCCAATTATCATTTTAAAGGAGGGTAAGTATATCTTTTGTGGAACCTGGGGATTTGTATTTTTGGGGAGCTCCCCACATGATTCTGATGCCTGTGATTCACAGAGCCCAGCTTGAGAGACTGGCTTAACAGCCAGGAGCGCAGGCATTGGAGTAAGATGAACCTGGGTTTGAATCTTGATGCTGCTGTTTATTTGCTGGATGACCTGTAAGCAGACTAATTAAGCACTCTGTCTCAGGTTTCATCATTTTCAAATTGAAGGGAATAATAAGGCCTACCTCAAAGGGTTGTTGTGAGGATTAAATGAGGTAATTTATGTAAAGCCCTTAGCTTTGCATAAATAAGCTCAGTAATGGTGGCTATTGTTATTATCATACTCCAGGCACACATCTTGCAAACAGTATGGGCAGAGTTTCATTAATGTGGAAAATTTATACAAATCCCCAGAGAACCATGATTCAGCAGAGGCTGGTTCAGGAAGCTGGGACTCCCGTTTCTCTCTCCAGCTGCTTCTGGTCCTGAGAGTGAGTGACTTGCCTGCACATGCGCAATTGAGTAAAGGTCTTCTAGGACATGCGCTTTATCCCTCAGCTGCTGCCACCTTCTACTGTCACTTTTCTCTCTGCTTCTTGCCCACCAGACTGCCCAAGAATCGCTACGCTCACTGGTTCCATTTCCTCACTTCCCACTCCCTCAATCCACTGCAATTTGGGTTTTGCTGTTACCGCTTAATGAAGTGACCCTCAGCAAGGTCACAGGGGCTTCCATGTTGCCAAATCCAATGGGCAGTTTAAAGTCCTCATCTCATTTGAGCCCTCTGCAGCTCTTGACCCTGCTGTCTGCTTATTCCTTCTTGCTACTTAGTTCTCTTGGCTTTCGGGACTCCACAGCTCTGCTTCTCCTAAAAATGTGGTCACTTCCTTTAGCCTTTACTGAACCTCTCCTTCTGTGCATGTCTTTTACAGCTCTGTCCTCTACCCTTTTAATTCCTCCTTTGTCCCCAATTCCTTTTCACTGTTCCTTTCCTTTCTCTGATAAAAGCCCACTATCATTTAACTCTTCTAAGATACAGGTGAATTGTCTGCCCTGTTAGGATATCCTGGTTTAATGAGACCTTTTTGTTTTTTCTTCCATGGGGTAGATTAAATCAGCCCAAGCAGTGTGCTCCAAAATCTCCTTCACAGGCCTTTCTAGGAGGCCTAGCAACACCTATGAATACAGGACCCAGATTTCCCATAGGTTAGGCCCCAAGGTGATCCTGATATACCCTTAATTGTTCCAGATTATACTGATGTGCGAGACAGTGTCACTCCATCCACTCCCTTACCTCAGACTCTAAGGCCTTGTGTCCAGGTCATTGTTCCACTGATGCTTGGTGCCTTTCAGAGGAGTTGGTCCCATTCCTGCACTGAGCTTGTTGGTCTTTGGACCTTGCTTTTACCTTTCTGGTTTCAGTTTTCTCATCAATGAAATGCAATAATTGGACTAATTAGCTCTGAGGTCACTTCTATATCTCTGGCAGCATCATGGTCAGTGTTTTTCAATTGCACAGCCCTTGATTCTACTCCTTAGAATCCCTCCTATGGAAATACTCTCCCAGGTGCATAAAGGTGTATGTGTGCAAGAACGTTCACTTGTACGAACCTAAGTGCTCACCAAGAGGGGACCGGTTGAATAACTTATGGAAGTACATACTTTAGGGCTGCACTGCTCAAAATAGACAGTCTGCTGTTTGTTACTGGTCTACTGTAGACAATGAGCTTGAGCCAGAATGTAAATCAATGACTTTATCAAGAGAGTCTCACTGACAAAAAACCATATGTTTATGTATCAACTGAAGTAAACAGTGAGTTTAGAGACATAGTTGATTTGCATTCTGGTGCAAGCTCCTCCCTTATCTTTTCTCAGACCATGGGTAAACAGTTCCTGGACTAGTACTCGTACACAGACCACACTGAGTAGCATTGCTAAAGCTTAACAAAAGTGAGGTAGCGCTACACGTGCAGATATAGAACCATGCCTAAGATATATTGTTTAAAGAAAAAAGTATGCTGCAGAACAGCATGGTGTTCTCAAAAACAGGGATCTAGATAAAAGGGGATATATAAACACACCAATATGCTGGTAGGTACATGAAACATTTCTGGAGTGAGTCCTAAGAAATTAACAGTGGTTACTTCTAGGGAGTGCAGCTGAGAGTTTGGGGTGACTTTTTTTTTTTTTTAATATCCAGGCTGCTATTCAATGGGTATTCCCCAGTACAGCATAGTGGCTGGAATCTGTCCTGATTGGTCTATGCCTTTTTTGCGAGAGTTGTTAAATATTTTGAATGTCACTCCTGTTATACTCGTTTATTGTTTGAACATTAAAAACAACAACAACAACAACCCCCCCCCAAACTATGTGCATGTATCACTTTCATATTTAAAAACAAACTAGTTACATAGAGATCACTGATACTTCTTCAGCCGCTGTTTGCTGGTTAACAAGCTTCCTCTTTTCATTTTTCATGAACATGTCTTCCCTCTATTCGCTCAGCTGGGTCTGTGAACAAGACAGTCCTCACTATCCTGAGCTTTGGATCTCTTATCCTGGAGATACATTCACAGGAAGTCATTTTGGTTCACAGCCTTGTGATGAAGAAGACTCAGGGGCCGGAGGGCTGATTATGGTTCTAATTTGCAATTACGCAGTGATTTTTCACACTGTTCATGGAGTCCTGACTTCCTCCCCATTTGGGTTGGAGAGTTAGAAGTATATGATTGAATTGGAGTAGTATAGGCTGTGATTGTCGTAAGAGTTTGGCATATTAAATTGAATTGGAGGTATTGGGTAACAAATGTAAATTATTTTCTTCCATTTCTCAGTCCTACACAACTGTATATTTACTGCTTGCAGCAGACCCTGCATAGAAAGGTGAAATGATTTATCCTAATGCCTTTGAAATGGGAACTGTTGAGAGACACCTGAGTGGTCTCTTTGAACTCAAGATGCAAACAGACTGTGCTGCTGTTGGAGGCAGCATGAAGCTGAAACAATATTCCTGGTGTCTGGTGGTTTTTGATTCAAGTGATTTAGGTCTACCTACTGTAGTTCTTTTTTTTTTTTTTTCCTTTTTGTCTTTTTTTCGTGACCGGCCACGGGATTGCAACCCTCGGTGTTGCTCCCGCCCCTCGCTCAGCCAGTGCGCGGCCGGTCTGCATGTGGGATCTGAACCCTCGGCGGGAGCGCCACCGCGCTTCCCAAGTGGCGCACTATAGCCGTGTGCCACCGGGCCGGCCCTACCTACTGTAGTTCTTTTTTTTTTTTTTCTGGGCCGGCCGCGGGATTGCACCCCTCGGTGTTGCCCCCGCCCCTCGCTCAGCCAGTGCGCGGCCGGTCTGCATGTGGGATCTGAACCCTCGGCGGGAGCGCCACCGCGCTTCCCAAGTGGCGCACTATAGCAGTGTGCCACCGGGCCGGCCCTACCTACTGTAGTTCTTGATGAAAGCTTTAAAAATTTTTTACTTTATTTTTAATCTTACTTCTATGTAATAAGAAGTTGGCTGGTCTTTGTGCTGGGTTCCTGGGTGGTATCCTCTAAATCCTTGGAATTTCTGGAATATCAGGAGTTCTTTGTTATTCATGGTGGGCCCTGGTAGTTTATGCTAATGAGATAACTCAGGATGGGGGCTGGCCACACCAGAAAAAACCATGGTGTGATTAGAGAGTTCGGGCTTTGAGCCATGTAACATCAGCCCAGCCTCTAAGAAGGTGAGGAGCAGGGAAGGAGAGGAGGGGCATAGCCAATGATTCAGTCAACAGTGCCTATATAATGCAACCCCAATAAAACCTCTGAGCACTGTTGCTTAGATGAACTTCCCTAGTTGGCAATACTCTGTATATTGTCACATATCAGTGTGCTGGGAGGGTAACATGTCTTAACTCCATGGGGAGAGGACGCTGGAAGTTTTGCATTTGGGACCCTCCCAGACCTTTGCCCTATGTGTTTTCCTCTTGGCTGGTTCTGATTCATATCCTTTTGCTGTAATAAAACGGTAACTGTAAATTGTAATTGTAGCACTTTTCTGAGTTCTGTGAGTCATTCTACTGAATTATCAAACCTGAGGGAATAATGAGTACTCCTGAATTTTTAGCCAGCTGGTCAGATGTAAGGGTGGCGTGGTGACCCCCAGACTTGTGGCTGGTGTTTGAAGTGAAGGCAGTCTTGTAGAAGTCTGTGCTCTTAACTTGTGAAGTTTGGGCTAAGTCTGGATAGTTGGTCTCAGAAGTCACTGCAATTTCCTTAACTTTATATTTTGAAAAATTTGAAACATAAAAAAAAAATTACAAATAGTACAATGAATACCCATATACCCTTCACTTGGAGTCTCCGATTTGTTTACATGTTCCCATATTTGCTTCATTTCTCTCTCTTTCTGTATATGAAGAATTTTTTCTGAACCTGTTGAAAATTGCAGACATGTCATCCCTAAACACTTCAGAATATATCTCCTGAGAACCAGGACATTCTCCTACATAACCTCAATGTCATGATCACACCCAAGAAATTTAGCATTGATACAGTATTATTATCTACTGTACCGTATTTAAATTTCCTCTACTGTCCTCAAAATATCCCTTATAATCTTTTCTTTTCAGCTTAGGATACAATCAAAAATCATGTATTACTTTGGTTGTTAATGTTTCTCTGGTTTCCTTTAATCTAGATTCCAGAACTGTCCCCTTGTTTTTTGTTTTTCTTTTTATTGTCTTTCATGACATTGACACTTTTGAAGGGGCCAGGCTACTTGTCTTGTATATTGCCCCATGATCTGGATTTGTCTGATTGTTTTCTCATAATTAGATTCAGATAATGTATCTTTGGCAAGAATACAAACTATGTAGATGATGTGCTGATGAAACGTTTGGACTGGAAAAGAGAAAAAGCACATTGGCAATGAGGTACAAATATGCCATACATGGCTCATGGAAGAACTCCTTGGGCCAAGGGCCAAAATTTGTGGTGGAGACAACTTTACAGAGCAGGAATGTTGGAGTTGCTCAAGGTTCCTCTTGTCTTCTCACTCTTCTGACACCATTTCATCCCAGCCCAACCCAAGGTTTAGAGGACTCTCATGTGTTCATCTCCAGCCCAGCCCTAAACCCAGCTTTCCTAAACTGAGTCCTGATATGAACTCCTTCTTTTAATCTCAAAGGTGTCTCAAAGGTTCCTCACACTCAACATGTTTAACACCAAGCTCTTGAGTGTCCATACCAGCTCCCTCCCCAAGCATGGTCCTGCTGCCGTGTCCCCATCTCCATGAATGGCACCCTGCATTCAAGTACACAAGCCTGAAACCTGGACATCATCCTTGATGCTTGCTTTTTCTTCCCCTTCTCCTATTGCCAGACCATTACCAAGTCCCACTGTTTCGAACATCCACATAGTTATCAAATCCATCCACTCTCTCCATCTTCTCTGCCACCAGCTTAGTCCAAGCCACTATTCTACTACAGACTCTGCTGTAGGTTGAATATGTCCCCCAAAGGTTCATGTGTTAGAGACTTGGTCCCACTGTAACAGTGTTAAGAGGGTGGGAAATCCTATTATGGTAATTGAAGGTGGGGCCTTTAAGAGGTGAGTAGAGAGGTGATTAGGAGAGAGAGTGAGCAGGTTAGCTTTCTCTTGTTCAGCCGTTCTCCACGTGACATCCTGCATTGTTGTAGAAGAAGGCCCTCAACAAATGTGTTCCCTCGACTTTGGACTTCCCAGCTTCCAGAATGTAAGAAATAAGTTTTATTTCTTTATAAGTTACTCAGTTAAAAAAATTTTTTTTATTGAAACATAATTGATTATACATATTTTTGGGATACAGAGTTGAATATCTGTACCTGTGTACAATGTGTGATGATCAACTCAGGATAATTAGCATGTTCATCATTACAAAACAGAATTGTTCTTTGTGTCCACTAACCAATTTTCTCCTAACCCCCTTCCCACTCCCCCTTTCCCACCACTAGTCACCACAGTTCTGTTCTCTCCTGCTGAAAGTTCAACATATTATTGTCTTCCCTCCCTCCCTCCTTCCCTCCGTCTCTCTCTCTCTCTCTCTCTCTCTCTCTCTCTCTTCTTTCTCTCTTTCTCTTTTTCTTTCTTTCTTTCCTCCAACTTATAAGTGAGCACATGTGTTATTTCTCTTTTGGTGCCTGGATTTTTTAAAAAAATATTTTATTTTATTTTTGAAATATAATTGATTGTACATATCTGTGGGGTAAAGCATTGAACATTGATACCTGTGTGTGTTATGTGATACTCAAATCTGGATAATATATCCAACATTACACAATGTAATCATTTTTTGTGGCCCTTTACCAATTTCTCACTACCTCCCCCTCCTGCTTTCCCACCCCCAGTAGCTTAAATTCTGTTCTCTCATTTTAGAAGTTCAATGAATTATTGTGATTGTTTTATCTTTCTTTTTTTTTCCATTTATTTGTTTATTTTTTAACTTCCTCTTATGAGTGAGGACATGCGGTTTTTCTCTTCCTGTACCTGGCTTATTTCACTTAACATAATTTTCTCTAAGTTCATCCGTGTTGCTATGAATGGCAGCATTTCTTTCTTATGGGGGTAATATTCCATTGTGTAAATATACCACATTTTCCTTATACAGTCATCTGTCAATGGATACTTAGGTTGGTTCCAACTCCTGGCTATTGTAAATAGAGCTGTGATAAACATGGAAGTGCAGGTATCCCTTCAACATGGTGATTTCCATTCCTCTGGGTATATTCCCAAGAGGGGGATTGCTGGATTGTATGGCAGTTCTATCTGTAGGTGTATGAGGAACCTCCATACTGTTTTCCATAATGGCCATGCTAATTTACAGTCCCTCCAACAGTATAGGAAGGTTCCCCTTTCTCCACATCCTTGCCAGCATTTGTTATTCTCTGTCTTTTTAATAATGTCCAGTCTAACTGGGATGAGAAGATATCTCAGTGTAGTTTTGATTTGCATTTCTCTGATGCTTGGAAATGTTGAGCATTTTTTCATTTGTCTGTTGGCCATTTGTATATCTTCCTTTGAGAAATGCCTCTTCAGCTCCTTTGCCCATTTTTAAATTGGGTTACTTTTTTTTTTACTGTTAAGTTGTTTGAGTTCCTTGCATATTCTGGATATTAATCCCTTGTCAGATGTGTAGCTTGCAAATATTTTCTCCCATTCTGTAGGTTGTCTTTTCACTCTGTTAATTGTTTCCTTTGCTGCGAAGAAGCTTTTCCGTTTGATATAATTCCATTTGTTTATTTTTTCTTTTGTTGCCTGTGCATTTGGGGTCTTATTCATAAAGTCTTTGCCTAGTCCTACTTCCTGAAGTATTTTCCTTGTGTATTCTTTTAGGAGTTTTTTGTTTCAGGTCTTGTGTTTTAGTTGTTATTCCATTTTGAGTTAGTTTTTGAAGATGGTGAGAGTTACAGGTCTAGTTTCATTTTTCTATATATGTATGTCCAGTTTTCCTAGCACCATTTATTGAAGAGGCAGTCTTTTCTGCAATGGATGATCTTGTTGCTTTTGTCAGAGATAAGTTGGCTATAAGTAAGTGTATTGATTTCTGAGTTGTCTATTCTATCCCACTGGTCCAAGTGTCTGTTTTTATGACAGTACCATGCTGTTTTGTTTACTATAGCTTTGTAGTATAGTTTGAACTCAGGATTGCTTTGGCTATTTGGGGTCTTTTGTTGTTCCATATGAATGTTAGCATTGCTTTTACTATTTCTGTGAAGAATGTCAATGGTATTTTGATAGGGATTGCATTGAATCTTTAGGTCACTTTGGGTAGTATGGATATTTTCCCATGTTAATTCTTCCAATCCAAGAGCATGGAATGTCTTTTCATTTTTTTTATGTCCTCTTTAATTTCCTTTCTCTTTTTCTTATTAAAACTATTTTCTAAAATTAGTTAATTTTTTTTTCACATTTGAAGATATTGTTGTGGAGAAGCGGGAGGGGAAGAGGGGAAGAGGTAGGGGGATGAACGTAGGGGTGGGGGTGGGGCAGGCCCATGGCTGGTTCCTTTGCTGGGCTGGAAGTGGACATTGCGGGGACATGGCTGAGGCCCTTGGCCCCCACCACCCTGGCTCAGGAGCTAGGGGGCCTTCTGGTGGCAGCTTGGTCATTGCTTGGCTGGTTGTGGATGTCGGGAAGGCATGGCTGAGGCCCTCGACTACCCCCCACCTTGGTTTGGGAGCCTGGGGGCTTCTGCGAAGGCTCAGTCTTTGCTGGGCTGGATGTGGATGTTGGGGCTGGGGTATGGCTGAAGCCCTCAGCACCACCACCCCAGCTCAGAAGTCTGGGGAGGTTCTGCAGCAGCTTGGTCATCAATGGGCTGGATGCAGAGATTGGCAGGGGGAGTGGTTGAGGTCCTTGGGGCCCCCTACCCTGACTCAGGAGCCTGGGGGCTTCCAGATCTTCTAGGTTTTATAGGTGTTCTTTGGTAGTATAAGACATTTACTGCTTAATATCAGAACCTTTGTCTCTGATCTGTGAGTTTTTTGTGTTTAACTTCAGCTCTGTGTTGGATTATTAGCTACCCCCCCCCACTTAAACTCTGCACTGGAGCTGATTTGTTGTCCTTTGCTTACTTCTAAAATGGGGGAACTTCCTGTGGGGACCAACATTTGAACCTTGTGGTTCACCTAAATTAGTACTTTGCTGCTGATTCCCTGGGGAAGGCTTTTTGTGCAGATCAGGTTTTAATTGTTGACTTTTTAAGCACTTCTGGGTCTTGTGAGGTCCAATACACTTGGGTTGTATGGAAACTGGTCTGGGCCTGAGTCTTTTCAGCAAATTGCACCCCCTGCAGTTCTGTATTCCTGACCAGTCTACACTGAGTGTTCCTGTCCTGTGCTGATTGGAGGGCAGATCAACTGTCCATGTTGTACCTCAGTGTTCCTCTGGTGGGCCAGTCTCCCCCATCCTCTGCACTTTTTTCATGATACGGGCGATGTGCTGGTTTCTTGTGATGACTCACCAGCCTTTGAGTGGCTCCTTTTTTCAGTTGTCTGTGGCCCCTTGCTCCTATGTGGGTTCATGGGAACCCTGTTAGTGGTCTTGCTGGCCTGGGGTCCACCAACGTCCTTCTCTCCCCTGCAGTCTCCAAGCAACTTCACATAAAGGGCACAGCTGTGGGGTTTTTTTGTCTTTTTTCGTGTCCGGCAACGGATCGCAACCCTCAGTGTCGCGCCCGTACCGGACCGGGACCGGCAACGGGATCACAACCCTCGGCACCGTGCCCGCACCTCGCTCAGCCAGTGAGCGGGATCTGGTCTGTATGTGGGATCCGAACCCTTGGCGGGAGTGCCGCCGTGCTCCCAAGCAGTGCACTGTAGCAGTGCGCCACCGGGCCGGCCCGAGCTGTGGTTTTTGACAGCTCTTGCTCCATGTGCTTACCAGGGCCAGCCTTGAAATAGCTGGTGCTTGGAAAAGTTGGAATGGTCCCTTCTTTCTCTCCTCATAGCTTCTACTGCCTTCATGAACTCCGTAGATCTCTCCTCCTCTTCCCTTAAGCTCTACTAGCCCCAGCTTGGCAGTCTTTGAATTTTAATAATTGTAAATTGTCAATTGTGGGAGAGAGTAATGCTGGGGGCTGTCTATTCTACCATCCCGATTCTCTCTTCTCTTTAATTTCTTTCAGCAGTGGTTTGTAGTTCTCATTGTAGAGATCTTTCATCTCCTTGGTTAAATTTATTGCTAGGTATTTAATTTTTTTTGTCAACTATTGTAAATGGGCTTGCTTTCTTGATTTTGTTTTCTGCTAGTTAATTATCAGATCATAAAACTACTGATTTTGCATGTTGATATTATATACTGAATCTTTACTGAAATTGTTTATCAGCTCTAAGAATTTGTTTTTTGTAGACTAGGTTTCTCTCTATGTAGGATCATGTCATCTGCAAATGAGGACAGTTTGACTTCATCTTTTCCAATCTAGATGCCCTTTATTTCTTTCTCTTGTCTGATTGCTCTGGCTAGTATTTCCAATGCTATGTTAAATAGGAGTGATGAATGTGGACATCCTTGTATTGTTCCTATTCTTAAGGAAAAAGCTTTCACCTTTCCCTCATTCAGGATGATGCTGTTGGTGGGTTTGTTGTATATGGCTGTAGTGGACTGAATTATGTTCTCCCCAAACTCACTGAGGCTTGAATTGTCTCCCAAGTTTTATGTATTAAAAACTTAGCCCCCACTGTGACTGTTAAGAGGGTGGGAAATTCTATTACTGTAAGTGAAAGGTGGAGTCTTGAAGAGGTGATTAGATTGTAGGACCATGCAGTAGTGAATGGATTAAAAATGGTGGTCAGGGGCATAGTTCTGAGGGCTTTAAAAGAAGAAGAAAGTCTGTCTGTCTCTCTTTCTGCTCTCTCTGCTTCCACCATCTTGCAATGTGAGACCCCTGTCACCATCACTAGATGGACTTTGGACTTCCCAGCCTCAGAAACTGTAAGCAATAAATTTCACTTTCTTTATAGATTACCCAGTTCCAAGTATTTTGTTATAAGTAACAAAAACAGACTAATACAATGGCTTTCATTGTCTTGAGATACTTTCCTTCTATACCCAATGCTGAGAGACTTTCTCAGGAAGGGATGTAGAATTTTGTCAAATGCTTTTTCTGCATCTATTGAGATAATAATGTTTTTTGTCCTTAATTTTGTTGATGTGGAGTATCACATTTATTGACTTGCATGTGTTAAAACTTCCTTGCATCCCTGGGGTGAATCTCACTTGATCATGGTATATAATTTTTTTTGATGCGTTGCTGTATTCTGATTGTTAGTATTTTATTGAGGATTTTTGTATTTATGTTCATCAGAGAGATTGGACTGTAGTTTTCTTTTTTTGTTGTATCTCTGTTTGGTTTTGGTATCAGGATGATGCTAGCCTCATAGAATGAGTTTGGGAGAATGTCCTCTGTTTCAATATTTTGGAATAGTTTGAAGAGAAGTGGTATTAATTCCTCTTTAAAGGTTTGGTAGAATTCAGCAGTAAAGCCATCTTTCTTTGTCTCATCTTTTGTCTTCGAGTCTTGCCAGTTTGACTACAGTGTGTCTCAGAGAGGACATTTCTGGATTAAATCTGTTTGGGGATCTTTTGATCCTTTTGAAAGTCTGTATCTCTCCCAAAACCTGGGATTGTTTTTTGCTATTATTTTATTGAATAGGTTTTCAATGCATTTTCCTTTCTCCTCCCCTTCCAGAATACCCATGATTTGGATTTTTGTGCACTTAAGGTTATCTGATAGCTCTTGTAGATTTTCTTCATTTTTAAAAATTCTTTTTCTCTTTTTTTGTTGGTCTGGGTTATTTCAAAAAGATTGTGTTAGAGATCAGAAATTCTTTCTTCCTCTTTTTCTTAAGTCTGCTGCTGTTTGTATTTTTTTATTTCATTGAATGAATCTTTCAGTTCTAGGAGTTCTGCTACATTCTTTTTCTAAGACATTAATAATCTCTTTGTAAATTTCCTCCTTTAGATCCTGAACACTTTTTCTTATTTTGTTGTGTTGTCTAACTGAGTCTTCTTGTATGTCATTGAGGTTCCTTAAGATTGTTGCTTGGAATTCTTTTCAGTCATTTCCAGGGCTTCCTGCTCTTTGGGGTCTGGTACTTGAGAATTACTGTATTACTGTGGTGGTGTCATATTTTTCTGTTTTTTTATATTTCTAGAATTTGTACATTGATGTCTGGTCATCTGGTCATCTGGTAGAGCAGTTGCTTCTTCTATTACTGCAGAGTGGGCTCTGAGGAGGGAGACTTCCTTCTGCAAATGTGTTTTACATTGAACATTGAGTGGGATGTTTTAGTATTGGTTTTGGGTAGAAACAGTAGTGTAGCCTCTGTGTGGATATTTCAGCCATATTCAGTGTTGGTGTTGCATGTGACTACCTCCATGGCCTAGGCAGTGAAGCACTTAGTGATTCTTTTCTTAAGTTAGTGGTACTCTGTTGGTTTGTCGAGGATGTGGGAGAGCTCTACAGTTCTTTGGAGTAGCACCTGGGTACCCTTTCACTCTGTGGCTGGGATGGGTGACCCCAGTGGGCTTGCTGGTACCCCAGCTAGCATCCCATGACCCTGGTGAGTACACCGGGGTATATTGGAGCTCCTCAGTTTAAATGGGTGACCCTGGGTGGGGTTTCTCTTTCCTCTTTCATATAGGCAGAGGCTCCTCCTGGGTTCTTGCTTCCCTGGTTGGGGGATGTGTTCATGGTAATTGGGAATTTTCCTCCTTACTCTATTTGATTATCCTGGTTTCCACGCTCTTGGGTGATTCCACATGTGTCTCTCCCCAGATCAAGGCATTCTTGTGGGCTGCACATGGACCTCCTACCCCAGGTGTGCTACCATGTGTGGCAGCGTAATTCCCCCTGTGGGTTTGTCTCCTGGGTCTTGGGTCTATGCTCACTGACCTCTTTATCTGGGCTCTGCTGGTGACTCTCTTTCTGTCAATGTCATCAAGTGGTCAGCAGGCTACCTATAAGTTGGCAGTGGCTGCTGCTGTTTCAGTGAGCTGCTCTTGAGGCAGCAGTGGCTGTGTTGATGGCTGTGATGGACCACTCATGTGGCAGTGGTGTCTGCAGCAGGGGTGGGGGCCAAGGTTTGCAGATGGTGAGGTCCCTAGGTGCACTGCTGCTGTCAGCTGGGCAAGCAGGGGCTGCTTGCAGCTGGCCAATTACTCAGTTTTTAGTATTCTGGTATTGAAAGGAAGTGAGCCAAAACACCGGGCACTGATCAAGATTTATTAAAGGAAAAGAATCTGCCAGGCTGTCCTCAAAATGGAGGGCAGCAACCATTGTTGGGGTGGGAGAGCTTATATGGGCTGTAGGGCGCCAAGGGCTGGCTGAAGCAGTCAAGGAGGGGCATTGCGAGGGAGGAGCATTGCACCCATGTGGAAGCAAAAGGGTTTCTATTTGACAGAAGTCATGAGACTTCTTGTAAAGGGAAGGGGAGAGGGATTGGTGGCTGTTTTGTGCTTGGCCTTGCCTAAAATGGTGCTGGTTATGTTCAAGATCTATCATTCCTGCCTTTTAAGTATAGGGAGAGGGGAAGAAGGGGCAGAGGTCTCTTTCTTCTGAAGGTACTTCTTGCTGGAGATGGGTGAAGATATGAAAAAAATAAAACAGTTAGGTGGTGGGGTATTGGTTTCATGTGGGGAGGCTGTATTCTTTTGGGGAATGGTCAATGGTTCTCAGGGGCTGATATCCTCCTCCCAGGAACAATTCAGCAACCTTTTGATTGGTGAAAGCCTGCATACATTACTGTAAGAAGTTAGAGAAACACCAAAAGAGGCAGAGACCAAGAAGGATAAGTCCCATCATGGTTAGAGGTCCGATGTGTTTTGTCCTGAAGTCCTCCCCCATTGCTATAGTCTAGGTGAGTGGTTTGGGTGAAGCAGAAATGTTTTTGTTGGGGGGGGGGGGCACTGGACTCTAGCAAAATCCCCTTTGGAAAGAGCTATCCAGTAGTTTTTACCCTCGTAAGAACATGATGTGGCAGTTGTCTGGTCATAGCATGTTGTGGCAACGTATGTCAGGGATATGAATGTGTCCTGTAGGGTTCCCCCGAAGATTCCAGGTGGCAGACCTGGGAAGTTGGAAAGTGTCCTTCCACCCACCAAGAACTAGGTTATACATTGTGAATACGGTGTGGCATATGTCTCTGTTAGAAAAAGAAGCAAGAGGAAGAGAAAAGGCAAGCATTCAGGGGCTCTTGAGATTGAGAGGGTGCATAGTAGGAAAAAGGAGTAGAGGGTAACCTCGTAGGGGGTGTAATTGCAGAGGGTGCCCTGCCAGGCTAATTCAGTTACCCACTCAAGGATGTCTTCAACACTGGAGGTAGTGGGTCATGACCAGTCTTGGAACAGCTCCTGTGTGAAGGACATGAAACGGGCCTGAAAGAGTGAGAGGATAAACACCAGGGGAGAGATCATCTTTCTTCTGGGATTGGGGGAAGAGTAGAGGTCCTGGAGATTTTCAGTTTTGTAGGTCCTAAAATGGACAAAGTGTAAAGATATGTTGGGTTGGAGGTTGAGCAGAGGGACCCTTCTGGTGGAGGTTTGGTGTCCTCTGCAGTGTAAAACCCCAACCTCCTTTGAGATTTGTGCAGCCTCAAGAAGTATCTTGATAAGATGTCCATTTTTTTTTTTTTTTGTTTTTTTCCGTGTCCGGCAACGGATCGCAACCCTCGGTGTTGCTCCCGCGCCGCGCTCAGCCAGTGAGCGGGAACTGGTCCGTACGTGGGACCCGAACCCTCGGGCGGGAGCGCCGCCGCACTTCCCAAGCGGCGCACTATCCAGTGCCACGCAGGAATGTAGGGTGTGGTAAGCATACTTAGAGTCAGTGTATATATTGACTCGTTTGTTACTTGCCAGAGTGAGAGTGTGGGTGAGGGCAATGAGTTCTGCCTGTTGGGAAGTGGTGTTAGTGGACAGAGGGGCAGCCTCAATAGTTTGTGTTAGAGTTACTATGGCATAACCCACCTGGGGGGCAGGCGTGGATGTGGCGCTCCCACTATGAACCATGTATGTTGAGGCTGCGTAATGGGATGTGGGGAGATGTGTGGAAAGGGATTGAGAAAGAGGTCTAAAGCCTCCATACAATTATGTTCTAAGGGTTGTGAATGTTTTGGGATGAGAGTGGCTGGATTTAAGGGAGGTCAAGGTTTAAAGGAGAACTGGGAATTTTCAATGAAGGTAAAGTGGATAAGTTGTATGCAGGAAGGGGAGAGAATTGACATGGCCTTATGGCTGAGAAGGTCTTGAAAATGATGGGGGGAACAAATGACTGTTCAAAGTCCAAAAGTTAGTTTAGAGCTTTCTCGTGCTAAAAGGGCAGCTGTCGCCAAGGCCCGTAAACAGAAAGCCCATCCTCAAGCTGTGGTGTCCAATTATTTTGAAAGGTATGCAACAGGGGGGAAGATATCTCCTGCCTCTTGTCCCAAAACCCCAACTGCCAATCCTTGGGTTTTGGTGAGGTATAGGATAAAAGGATGAGATAGGTTTGGGAGGGATAGAGCTGGGGCTGCGAGGAGAGTGGCTTTTAATCACTGGAAGGGAGAATGAATGGGCTTTGTGGGATCTAAGGGAATGGCAGGATCCCCTTTGACTGCCTCATAAAGTGTTTTTGATAGCATGCCAAAGTTAGGAATCCATAGGCAAAGATACTCTGCAAGCCCCAAGAAAGAAAGGATTTCACCCTTTGTGGTAGCAGTAGGGAGTTCAGAAATTAAACTCTTGCAATCCACCATTATTTCTCTGGTGTTGGGGTGAGGTGGACTCTGAAATAGGTGACTGAAGAAGAAATGTGGGCCTTGCTGGGGGATACTCGATATCCTCTGGAGGCCAGGAAATTAAGGAGAGCAACAGTGTGGGCCTGTGAATCCTCATAGGAAGAGCTACAAAGGAGGAGGTCATTCACATATTGCATTAAAGTGTTAAAGGTTGGAGGAAGTTCAGATAAGTCCTGAGCTAAGGCCTGGCTGAAGAAGTAGGGGCTATCCCAAAACCCCTGAGGTAGTACTGTCCAGTTGAGTTGTTGGGAATGATGTGTGTCAGGATCAGTCCAAGTGAAGGTGAACAGGTTTTGACAGGCAGGGTGTAAGGGGATAGGAAAAAAGGCATCTTTAAGGTCAAGTACAGAGAAGAAATGGGTTGTTGTTGGGATTGTGGATAGAAGTGTGTAAGGGTTAGAAATTGGGGTTATGGGTAAAACGGCCGCATTAATGGCCCTGAGGTCTTGAACTAAACGGTGTGAGCCATTATGCTTTATAACTGGAAAGATGGGTGTATTAAAAGACGAGTGGGTAGGCCATAGAAATGAGAAGAAAGGAGTTTGTGTATGATGGGTTTTAAGACTATTAGGTGTTTGTTAGTGATGGGGTACTGTGGAACATTGGGGACAAAAAGGGGTTCTGCAACTTAACAAGGATAAGGGAATGGTGCATAGCAATGCAGGGAGAAGAAGTGTCTCCTACTACAGGATTAACCTTGTCTGAGAGGCAGGGGAAGGTGGAAGCCTCAGGGGCCAGTTCTGGGGCAGCCTGTAACAGGAGTATTGTAGCTGGAGTTAAAGTGTTTAGGGTAAGGGTAGCTTTGAAGTTGTAAAGGATGTCCTGTCCCAGTAAGGGGGCTGGGCATTGAGGCATTATTAAAAATTTGTGTGTGAATTGGGTGAGATGTAGGGTGCAGGAAAGGGGTTGAGTGATCCATGGGCAGTATTCTGGTCCCGTGACCCCTACTATTGTGATAGAGGATGGGGTTGTTGGTCCTGCATATTCAAGAAGGGTAGAGTAAGTGGCCCTTGTATCAACAAAAGAGATTGGCTTACCTGCTATCAGGAGAGTTACCCTGGGCTCATGCATGGTGTTCTCTGTGGGAGCATTGGGCCCTGGGCATCATCAGTTCTCCTCTTGGGTGAATCCAAGTACTGGTAAGGATGGCTGTGAAGCCAAAGGCTGTGGGTTGGGAACTGGGCCACTCCCTCTCTGGCAAGTGGAACAGTCAACCCCCAATGACCTGGCTGTTTGCAGTGAGTACAGGGCCCAGGAGGAGGCCTGGGGTTAGGGCAGGCCTGTACCCAGTGGCCCGGTTGACCATATTTGAAGCATTCCTGGGTGGCTTGCCCCTAGAGACAGCTGGCTTTGGAGTGTGTGATCCCCGGATGGCATTAACCAGGAGCTGATATTTGGCCTGATCTTTTCTGTATTGATCCTCTTCCTCCTCCTCCCTATTGTTAGTAACCTTGAAAGCTGCATTGAGGAGGTCTTGTTGGGTCATATTTGGGCCATCCTCAAGTTTTTTTTCAAATGTTAGGGGCTGATTGGGTAATGAAATGGGAGTGTAAGAGGGCCATGCCTGCAGGGGAGTTTGGGTCTATACGTATGTATTTATGTAAAGCCTCAGAGAGGCAGGTTAGGAACTTGCTGGGATTTTCAGTGGATCTCTGTGTGATTTCTCTAAGCTTGTCGTAATTGACCGACTGGTGAGTAGACTTTTGGAGGCTGTAAATCAAGTGTGTGATCATATTATCCCAGAGAGCCCAGTCCCCATGGCTGGTCTGGTAGTCCCAATTTGGGTCCATGCAAAGGATGGCAATGGCTCCCACAGGCCACCTATTATTTTGGGCATGTACCTCATCTGCCTGTTGTTGGGCCATTATCCAGATCTGCTCCCTATCCTCGGGGGATAAGGTAGAAGTGAGAATCATGAAAACATCATGCCAGGTGAGATCATAAGACTGGGTGAGATATCTGAATTCTTTAAGATATGTGTACAGGTTGGACTGGAAAGATCCCAGTCATTTTTCGATTTGGGAGAGGTCAGAAAGAGAAAAGGGGATATGGACTCAGACAATTCCCCCTGTCCCTGCCACTTCACGGAGAGAGTATAAAGGAGCCGGAGCTGAGGTGGGGTTGTCACCTGATGAAGGGAAAGAAGGAGAGGGTTTGGATGGCTGAGGATGAACAGAGGGAAAAGGTGAAGAGGCTGGTAGAGGATCTGGAGTGTAAGGAGGTGGTCGAGGAGCAAAGTGGTCTGATGGATCAAAAGATTGATCTGAGTCAGAAGGGGAGGCCGGGCATGAGCTAGGAGAATTTGAGATGTAGAGATGGATGCAATCAGAGATAGAAGAAGGCTTGAACATAAGGAATCTCTCCGGCTTTGCTGCTTTGGTGACAAAAGTTGTCTAGGTCTCTGAGAGTATCTAAATCGAAAGTGCCATTTTCTGGCCATTGGGATCCATTGTCTAGTTTGTATTTAGGCCAAACCTGATTGCAGTAGAAAATGAGGTATTTTTGCTTAATATCTCCCTGGAGACCAAGAGGTTGGCCATGAGACATCCCAGAGGCGAAGAGCATGGAGAAAACAAGACATTTAGGCTTAATGTTTCCCTGGAGGCCAAGGGGTTGTAGAAAACAAGACGTTTAGGTTTAAATTGGCCAGGAAACAGCCCAAAGGTGTAGAGTGTGGAGGTTTGGATTGTGAGGATCCCTTTTAGAGGGTGAGAAAGGAGGTGATCAGTCTCAGTAGAAGAAGGGTAACACCAAGGAGCATCCTCATTGGTGTGTGCCTTCTTTTCAAGAGAGGAGCCACCAACTGGCTAAAGGAGTGTCCTCCAATAGCTGAGGGGCATGAGAGGGGTTCCCTTGGCCAGGCACCTGGGCTTTGGAAAGTAGACAGTAGTTGTAGAAAGTAGTTGGGGGAACCTGTAGAAATAGGACAGACCCACTGACTCACCCTGGATTGAGGCTTATGTTGGATGTGTTTGTCTTGAAGCAGCAAGAGGAGAGAGTCCTGGAGGTACCCAGTTCAGCAGGTCTGGGAAGGGTAGCCAGGGGGCCAATCAACCCAAGACAGGGGATAGTACAAATGTCCTGGCCAGGACCCCTCCCAGGTTTGGGCACCAAAATGAAAGAAAGTGAGCCAAAATGCTGGGTACCGATCAAGCTTTATTAAAGGAAAGAATCTGCTGGGCTGCACTCAAAATGGAGATCAGCAACCAGCGTTGGGGTAGGAGGGCTTATACAGGTTGTAAGGAAAGCTGACATAATCAGGGAGGGATTTGGTCCTGGTGTGGAGGAGTATCCATTTCTCAGAAACCACAAGGTTTCTTGCAAGGGAAAGGCTGGTGGCCATTTTGTGTTGAGTGTGTGTAAAATGGCACTGGTTATGTCCAAGATGGCACCAGTCACGGCCAAGATCCATCAGGTATAAGCAACAGAAATGGACTAATACTGACTCTTTATGGCATCTCAGCTTTCACATAGGTTTCCTTCTAAATCTGCTCTCCATATAGCAGCCAAAATCTTTTAAAAATGTCAATCTGGGGCTGGCCTGTGGCTCATTTGGTAGAGTGCAGTGCTGATAACACCAAGGGCATGGGTTCGGATCCCTATATAGGGATGGCGAGTTAGCTCACTTGGGAGAGCGTGGTGCTGACAACACCAAGTCAAGGGTTAAGATCCCCTTACTGGTCATCTTTAAAAAAATAAAATGTAAATCTGATCACACCATCCCCCTACTTAGTATCCTTCAATGGATTCCTATAGCTCTTTCAAAAAAAGAGCCTCTGTCTACAGCATCCTTGTGCACCATTCTTCCCCTTGCTTTCAGTGCTGTTACCTCTCTGTCCCCCTTTCAGTTTCTTAACCCCCAAACTGCTCCTCTCCTCTCTTGCTCTACAAGTTGCACATGCACACACATTTACTCTCTTCTTGTGTGTTTTTCCTTCACATTTTTGCTTATTAGTCCCTTCCCTCAGAGAAGCCCCCTCTTACACATTCTCAGAGTACACTTTTACTCTCAGGCCATATTGCAGATTATATTTCTGCAGTTGTTCAGTGTTTCATTACGATCTGCCTCCCCTACTTCTAAGCTCTGAAGGAGGATGGTCATATCTACTTTGTTCTCCTTGGTAGCCCCAGCACATAGCACAGTGCCTGGCACTAAGTAAGCCCTCAATAAATATTTAGGAATGTGTGGTTTCCAGGAGGCCTAATGAGAATTCCAAAGGGCATGTGTGCCCATGCAAATGTTAAAGAATTCATTCCATACTCTCTTGCACACTTGGTAAGTTTGATAAAATTATCTATTTTATCTGTTTAGTCTGATTTCAAAAGTCCATGGGGGAAATTTTTATTTTAAAGCTGTTCCTATATTTAAACTTTTTGAAAAGGAAGAACAACCAGAATTTCTCCCATCTTTCCATTAGTCTTGAGCCATCTAAGCTCGGAGGGTGGCCAAGGTAGTAAATGAAGTGAGAGGCCATTGATATGCAAATGTACCCATTAAGATTGAAAGCCACACCCCACAACTCCATCTCAGTTCTTTCCAAGTCAAAGCCAATTTGCATTAAAAAAATGAATCTCCCCAACTTAAAATTATTCTCTGAAGCTGAAGTGCATAGAAATTAAATTATTAAAAAATTGAGTTTTCAACAGAACATAGTACTGTTTTTTGGGAAAAGAGCTGGACGTCCTCCAACAATTAGGTTCTGTTTGGCTTGTGAAAGGGCTTCTGGTTGTTAAGGATGGACACTATTGACCTTGGACTGACCTCTGTAGTTTGCCTGGAGCATGGACACACCAAGCAGTGAAGGTAGGTGCTGCTGGAGAGATAATGCTACCATTTTCAAGTTTTGGAGACTAAGACTGAGAGAGACCATGTGATATATTCAAGTCTTGAATCTGAGTCTTCAGATTCCAAATACTAAACTCCTTCCTTAACACTGTCTTTTAAACAGCTGAATCCTCCATAGGGATGTGATTCTCTTTAGAGCCGAGACCAGACCCACCAACGCTGCTCATGCCTACCCTTTGCCCTCTAGATTTCACAAGAGCTTTGGAATGTATTCTAATCTCATAGAAAAGAGGGAAAGCAAATTCCTTCCAGGTAATAGCAAGAGGACGGGGTGTCCTTCAGCTGTTCTGCCACCTAAATCTGGTTTCGTGTAAAATCCCCAAGATGCTATAAAATCACTTTGGTGAGTGGATGCCAGGGTCAGAATTGATGGCTTGAGAGGCAGAGGAGCAGAGCTTCTGCATTGATCTTCAGAAAATGGGATGTGGCTGCTGAAGCCCAGAACTTAGCTACCTGCACACATTAGCCCTGGTTACCAATGCCATTTCCTACTGCTGATGGATGATGGCCCAGTGGCTTCTGCACCTGTGGACAGCTCTGATTTCTTCTTTGAATCTGCAGCCATGTAGCCTTGGGGATTAGAATATTGTCCTCTGGGGCCGACCCCGTTGCTTACTTGGGAGAGTGCGGCACTGGGAGCGCAGCGGCGCTCCCACCGTGGGTTTGGATCCTGTATGGGGATGGCCGGTATGCTCACTGTCTGAGTGCGGTGCGGGCGACACCAAGCCAAGGGTTGCGATCCCCTTACCGGTCACACACACACACACACACACACAAAAAAAAAACCCCCAAAAACTAGAATATTGTCCTCTGATTCAGATAATTCCTTTCTCTGCAATGGGGCCACTATAGGATGTATGTAGTGATCAGGACTACAGGCTCCACTGCTCACCAGCTTTATGGTCTTCAGCAGGTGACTTCTCTGACCCTCAGTTTCCTCATCTGTAATAATAGACCCTGTGAAGTAGGTTTACCATGCACTGGCAACCAACATGTCTGAGTCTGGTGACACAGAACACCCATGCACTGAAGAAGGAACCTAAGTAGGAACTTACTCTCTGCCTCAGGCTGAGTCTCACGACTTTGGTGATGCCCTGTTCTGTAAGAGAATAATATCATGTGGTTAGGAATGAGATGAACTGATTAATGTTTAACTTGCTGATTAAGGAAGTTATGTTAAAATTTTAAGATAGCTGATGCATGAAGATTTTTATTCATTTTTATTACATGGAGATACTGCATGGGGATACTGCATAGGGACACTGCATGGTAACATTACACAGGGACACTGCATAGGGACACTGTATGGGGACACTGCATGAGGATGCTTAGTAATGCTTTGTGACAAACAGCATCATGAGAGATGGTAGCTTAATAAGGTGGGTCAGACTTGTGCTTTTGAAACCTTGTGAACAGTGTTCAAGCAAAAATATGAATGGGAAAAACTTTGTAGGACAGCTTTCTACAGTTTAGCAACATCCTGGCTCAGCTGGCTGTCTGATCCAGGTCTGCCTGACTCTGGGGCTGGTGAACAATCATTTTCTTGCCCAAAATTGCATCAGGAAAATCACACTGTAGTCTGTCAGGCCAGCCAGTCATCGTGGGAAGTGCTGGTCAGCCCAAGGATGTCATTCCTGGTGGAGCAGAAGAAGGGGGAGGGGATAAGTGAAGACGAAGAAGCTGAAGCCCAAGCTATGATCAGGAGCCAGTTCTCCTTTCATCTGGAGGACCACTGTGTGTCCAGAAAGCTGTAAGTACACGCAACCTCCTGGTTAGTGGCTCCAGGAAACCTTTGCAGTCAACATTGCTGTTTTTGAATTAGACTCTTTAACATAGACTTTATCTCTGAAAGAAGATTTGTAAGTGGATGTTTCTTCATTCTTTTCTTCATCTATGCCACATTTATTGAGCACTGTATTAGCCAGTGTTCTCCAGAGAAACAGAAATGAAGAGATTTATTATAAGGAATTGTATCACACAGTTATGGAGGCTGACAAGTCCCAAGGTTTGGAGGGCGAGTTAGTTGGCTAGAGACCCAGGAGAGCTGATGGTACAGTTCCAGTCCAAAGGCTGGAAAGCTCAAGACCTGGGAAGAACTGATGTTTTAGTTCTAGTCCAAAGGCAGGATAAAGCCAAAGTCTCAGTATGAAGGCTATTAGACAGGAAGAATTCTCTCTCTTATTTTGGGGAAGATCAGGCTTTTTGCTCTATTCAGGCTTTCAACTGATTGGATGAGTCCCACTCATATCAAGGAGGGCAATCTGCCTTACTCAGTCTACCAGTTTAATTGTGTGTGTGGCTGGCCAGTATGGGGATCCCAACTCTTGACCTTGGTATTACAAGGCTGTGCTCTAACCAACTGAGCTAACTGGCTAGCAGCTACTGGTTCAAATGTTAATCTCACCATAAAACACCCTCATAGACGTACCCAGAATAATGTTTGACTGAATATGTGGGTACCCCATAGCCCAGTCAAGTTGACACATAAAATTAACCATCACAGATACCAACAATGTGCCAGGCATATTCTAAGACACCAGGGGTGCTGATGTGAACAAACATGTAAAGGGTCTGCTTTCATGGGGCTTACATTTTTAGAGGGCAGATGGATTCAAAGTCAAGTCAACAAACAAATAGGATTTTTAGTGAGGGATGAGTATTATGATAGAGGGTGGCTGTTTCATTTGGATAGTCAGGGATGGCTTTTCTGAGGAGGTGACACTCGAATGGATACTTAGTGACAAGGAAGAGCCAGCCACGAGAAGATGTTAGGGGTGGTAGTGTGTGTTCCAGGCAGGGGGAGTAACCAGGCAGGACTGAGCTTGGTAAACCTGAGGAACAAAAGGCTAGTGAGGGGAAAAATGGTTCCACAGGAGACGAGGGAAGGCAGAAGCCAGATCTCACAGAGCCTTGTGGGCTGGGGGAAGGAACCTGCACATTATTCATTCTACCCACTGACTCATCCCAGCCCTTGGCTAGGATGCTCTGGCATCAATCCTGTTGCAAGATCAGGATCTGAAAGTTCCCCTTTCTTCATGGTAACAATGCTCACGTCTCTGTACTTTTGCAGAATCTGTTCTCTCTGCTTAGGATGTCCCCTCACCTTCTCTGTTCATAGATTGCTCAAACATCCTTTAAGACCCAGCTCACATAGCACCTCTTCTCCCAACCTTCCCAGGATTATCTGAGCAGTGAACCAGCTCCTCCTTTGTGCTGCCACAGCCCTTTGTAAATACACTTATGCTCACATGATCAGCTGCACTATCACTTTATATTTCTGAGTCTCTCTTCTTCATCACCTCTGCTCCTTGAGGCAGGGCCAGTGTCTGATCCTCTCTCCATTCCCAGCATCTAGTCACTACTGGCTGTATGAATGTGTGGTGAAGGTTCTGACTGAGAACTCAGGGCTGGCTCTCTCCAGCCTCAGTCTTCCTACTATCTCCTTCCCACTCCTCTACCCCTGTGTCACTCATGGCCGAGCTGGGCTGGGAGATCTAAACTTCATTGCAGCCCTTTTCTACTTTTGGGCTTAGAAAAGGCTGCATTGGAGCTTTAGAGATAGCCAAACAAGGGAAGAGAAATACTGCATGTTCTCACTCATAGTTGAATGCTAAGAAAGAAGGAAAAAAAGAAAAAAAAGACAGTTAGACAGAAAGGATAAAGAAAGAAAAGACCACAACAATATGGTGAACTTTCAGAAGGAGAGAACAAACCTGAGGATACTAGAGATGTCAGGGAGGGGGTGGGGGGGAGGGGAGGGAAGGATGGGGTTTAGGGAGGGATAGGTCTGGTAAAGAGCATAAAGAAAAACTACAATTTGTAATAATGAATACACTAATAAAAAGTAAAAAAAAATTTTTTTTCCTTTTTGTCTTTTTTTTACTGACCGGTAACGGGATCGCAACCCTCGGTGTCGCGCCCGTACCGGGGACCGGCAATGGGATTGCAACCCTCAGTGTTGCGCCCGCACCGCGCTCAGCCAGTGAGCGGGAACCGGTCTCCACATGGGATCCGAACCCTCGGCGGGAGCACCGCCGCGCTCCCAAGTGGCGCACTCTCCAGTGCGCCACTGGGTCGGCCCAAAAGTAAAAAAATTTTTAAAAAAGAAATAGACAAATACACATTGCCCTGTCCAGAATCCCCTGCTCCCATGGTGGATATTCATCAATATTTTTGGCCACTCAGCATGCAGTCCCTCTTCTTTAGAAAACCTGATTTCCTCTGGGAGAATCATAATAAAATGCCTTTATAATTCTTTCGATGTCTGAGGCACTGTTCCAAATGCTTCATGTTTATTAACTCATTTAATCCTCACAGCAGTCCTGTAAACTGAGTGCTATTATTATCCCTCTTTTAAAATGTAGCAATGGAGGCACAGGGAGGTCAGGTAACTTGCCTAAGGTCACAACAGTGGTGACACACAGTTTGGTTTCAGCATCCATGTTCTTTACCACGACTTTACTGCCTTTGTATGCCAACTGGTTTTGTTCTCCCTGCCACAAAGTCAAAGGGTTTGTACAGCTCTTTCAGCCAAATCCTTCCTCTTATGTCCCAGTAGAGCCAGAGGGTGGGCAGGAGGCCCAAATTAGCCAAGAAGACTTTTCCATGAGACTTGAAGTTGAGAGGATGTAAGGTCTGGTGCTGCAGCAGCCATCTTGAAACCATGAGGTCACATTTGCCTGAGAAGGCAGTTGAGAAGGGAAGGTGAATAGAGCTGAGCCAAGAGGCAGTGAGAGTTTAAATGTTATTAGTTTTTCTATTGTTAGTTTTCTGATGGTATTAAATTTCTATTGTTGCTATAACAAATTACCATAAACATGTGCTTTAAACAACACAAATTTGTTATCTTACAGTTCCAGAGGTCAGAGGTCTAAAATGATTTCACTGGGGCAGAAGCCAAGGTGTTGGCAGATTCTTAGTCCATTCAGGCTGCTGGAACAAAATACCTTAGACTGGGTAGTTTATAAACAACATAAATTTATTGCTCACAGTTCTGGAGTCTGGAAAGTCCAAGATCAAGGTACCGAAAGATCTGGTGTTTGGTGAAGGCTTGCCCTCTGCTTCAAAAATGGCACCTTCTAGCTGTGTCCTCACATGGTGGAAGGGGCAAACAAGTTCCCACAGGCCCCTTTTATAAGGGTCCTAATTCCATTAGTGAGGCAGAGCCCTTATGACCTCATTACCTCCCAAAGGCCCCACCTCCTAATACCATCACCTTGGGGGTTAGGATTTCAACATATGAATTTTTTTGACAGGGATGGACACAAACATTCAGACCACAGCAGCAGGGTTCTATTTCTTCAGGAGGAATGCATTCTCCTGCCTTTTTTAGCATGTAGAGTTCCATTTCTGGGCTCATGGCTCCTTCCCCCACCTTTAAAACCAGCAGCATAGCAGCTTCAGATCTCTCTCTGCTTCCATCATCAGTCACATTGCTTTCTCCTCTGACCCTGACTCCTCCTGCTTCTCTCTTATAATGACCATTGTGATTACCTTGGGCCCACCCAGATAGTCCGGGATAATCTCTCCATCTTGAGATCTTTCACTTAACCACATCAGCAAAAGTGTCTTTGCCCTATAAGGTAACACAGGTGGCAGGGATTACGACGTGGACATGTTTGGGGGCTGTTATTCAGCCTACCACACTGACATCTTCCCTGCTCGGCCATGCCAGGCTGACAGGGTGGCCACTCTGGGGAAGAAATTCTTACTCAGCCTCCCCTGCTTGTGATGGGCCCAGGTGGCTGAACTGCAGTAGCAGCCATGGCAGTGACCTTCAACTACAGACTCTGGAGTTGTGGTTACTGTTCAAGGACAATGTTTCTCTGAGAGCCATCTCTTGGGGTAAAGCAGCAGGATTCATCTGCTGAAGTAATCTTGCCACATTCCCAGCACCTCTAGCTGAGCCTCACACCTTTTCTGAGAGGCAGCCTGGGCTGTGTTGGCTCACGGATGTGTCCAGGTGGAATTGTTCCTTCCAGAGAAGACCCAAAATAGGAATTTGGACTCCACAGTTGCCTGTTTCTCATTCCCCTTGGAGAAAAGGGGAGAAGGCAGGGTGGTTGGAGACAGACCTTCCAAAGGAGCCAGAGGCAGGAGCCCTTGAAATGCCGTGTGACAGCAGCATAATCTACCCTATCCTGATTCATACATTTGGTCAAAAGAGATAAATATTAATCCATTACTGTGACATCATCAACAACAATAATATTTAATAAATTTTAAACTAAAATTTAATTTAATAAATATTTTAACTTAAATATTTATGAAAATTTAATGACTTATTGACACGGAGTGCTAAAAACTTTATCTACATTATTATTTTACTAAAAATGATATATGTAAAACTAGAATAGTACAAGAAGATATGCTGTAAACTATAAGCTCTTTTCTCACTCCAGCCTCTCAGTTTCCTTCCTCAGGAAAAAATCATTGTTTCTTACATATTCTTCCAGAATTTTAAAAATCTACGAACAACCGTATATGGGCATGTCCTTTAAATAAAAACAACTGGTTGCATTTTAAGCATTTTGGACTGTTTCTTGCTTTTTGCATGTAATAATACATCTTGGCAATTTTTTCTTTTTTCTTTTTTTGTCTTTTTCATGACCGGTAAGGGGATCGCAACCCTTGGCGTGGTGTCGCCTACACCGTGCTCAGCCAGTGGGCGCACCGGCCATTCCCATATAGGATCCGAACCCGCGGCGGGAGCATCGCTACACTCCCAGCGCCGCACTCTCCCGAGTGTGCCACGGGCTCGGCCCTTGGCAATTTTTTCTATTTTAGCTCAAGATAGATCTATTTTATTTATTTTTCTAAAGTGATATGGTATTCCATTCACTTAAATGTGTCATAGTTTATTAAACCACTTCCCTTTTGAGGTATATTTGAGTTGTTCCCAGTCCTTTGCTGTTACAGAAACCCAGCAATGAAAATCCTCTGTGTGTTCCTTTGCACATAGGTGTGAGTTTATCTGTAGTACAAATTCCTAAAAGTAAAACTACTAGGTCTTATCTCTTTAGTCTTCACGACAATCCTATGAAGCAAGCACTATTATTATCTCCATTTAATACATGGGGAAACAGTAATACAGAGAGGCTAAGTTGTCTGATAAGTTCCTGATACAGACTGGACTAAAACTAACTCTGCCGAGCACTGTGGAGACTTCAAAGTGTATTGAGAACCTGATTCTTCCAGGGGCTCTAGACTTTTCAATATTAAAAAGGGTTCTAGTTTCTTTGCTCAGAATCAAATGAGAACTACATCTACAACTAGATGAATCAGGATAGGGTAGGTTATGCTGCTGTAACAAATCAATCTTCAAATCTGTGTTTTAATAATACAAAAGTTTATTTCTTGCTCCTGCAAAGTCTGGTGGAGCCTGTGGTACTGTCCTCCATCTGGTAATTCAGGTTTCCAAGCTCTCTGAGATACGTCCATCTCAACATATGATTTTCGATGTCCCTGTAGCAGGAAATGAAAGAAAGAGGGGTGTAGGAGGTATACCAGCTCTTGCCTACATGGGCTTGGAAGTGACACAGGTCACATTTACTCACTTTCCATGGACTAAAACCAGCCACACAGCCTTAAACTAACTGCAAGGGAGGCTGATAAATAGACTTCCCTTGTGTCCAGGAAGAGAAAATGCTATGGTGAACATTAATTTGGTCACATATGCAAATATCCCTTCCACTTTGAATAGGGAAATAGAAATTTTAGAAAGCTTTGCTGTGTGATGTGGGCAAAACTTCCACCTCCATTTCTCTAAAAAACCTTCAGGAAAGATTTGTTTGTCTTTCAATGCCTTTGGAATCAGAACCATATTTTTTTCTGTTGTGACATTAGGCTGAGAACGGCATTGAGGCAAGGGAAAAATGGCCCAGTTGCATTTGAATTTTATTAATAACATTAAAAATATCCATGCTATTAAATGATTTACTTAAATTAAATTAGAGTGGCCTCAAGATTGTTACTATGGTGACTTTCTCTCTCACTTAATCCCACTACGTTTTTTATAAGAGGGAGAGAAAATACATGAAGTTACTAAAGGAATTATGACTGACTTTGTGCACAGTTCATTCTATATTATTTTTGTTGCAATCATAGTAAATGAGGATATACTTATGGGCTCTTAATCAATAGCTATGGGAATTACAAATTATTTTAGTGTTTAATTTTCTGAAAAAAATTTATTTTATCTAAGTCCCAACCTTGGGAGTGTGTTGGGATTGTGTGTGTCTCCAATCTCATGTGTCATGGCATCAAGGGCAATGACAATGACCCCAGGGATGTTGGGAACCTGGTCCCGGGGGACACCAAGCTGAGGGATGTGTAATTTCCTTCCATTGTGCTTGGCTGTCTGAGTGGATGAGTAGAGGGAGATTGACCTGATTAAACAGCTGGGGATCTGCTGGGTAGATGGAGATGCTGAAGCACTGGCAATAGTGGAGGCATGGATGCTCTTGGGGTAACGAGGAAAGACGATGGAGTGGTGATGTGGTAATAACAACTAGGACAAAGGTGGGAAGGAGTCTCAATGAGGTCAAGGAAGAGGTATTATGGGAACAAGAAATGGAATGAGAAAGAGGAACAGGCCAAATGTTGAAATCAAGAAGAATCTGGAGGGCTCTATGGGTCTTCTACAAGAATGTTGAATTCTTCCAAGAGTCTGGCAGGAGGCCTAAAAATAGCTATAGAGTCACGAGCCTCAAGGTAGAAAGAATATTTTCAAGTAGGTGCAAACAGTAGTCTGACAAACTGTTCACACTGATTATTTTGATGGGGAGAGGGATATGGCTATTTATTTATACACCTCTGTAATAATTAGCTTGTTGTAATTATCAGAATTGCTTTAGTAGTTTGAAAGAAAATCTGCTAAAGCCTAGAAAAAAATTCAAAGCTAACTAGAAAAACTGAAAAAGAAAAATTGATGGTCTGGAAGAAGTGCTTGACACATAGTAGGAGCTCTATAAATTTTAATTATCCACACGATCATTATTATTTTGGTTAATGGCAACACTATCTATGCTGGAACAGACTCCAGCTGTCTCCTGGTTGCATTCCTGACTGCCGTGCTGCTGATGGGTAAGAGAACTACAAGCCTTCCTTCCCCATGCTTGCTGCATCATGTTTGTTACTGAGTTGTGTTTCGACATCATGTAGCGACACAAACCCAATATTTGGATTTGGGGCTATGGAGAGAGATGAGACACCGTGTAGTTCCCATAGTAAATGTCTTCATTCACAGGCATTTATTTCACTGGTAGATATCATTAGTTTTCTACCAACAGCCTTTCTTTGATTCTTCCCTGCTAATAGAATCTTGATTTTGTTCAGGCAGAAATGCGCCCAGCTTCAATCCTTTTGCCTTCTGATGGTGATTGGTGTGGAAGTGGACATGGGACTCAGAGATGAAAGGGATGTCTTCTGGGGCTTCTAGGAAATGTTACCATCCTGATAAGATGGAGCAGCCATTTAGCTGCGAGTCCCTTGCTTCCTGCTTTGTGCATTGTCTTGTGAAGATGTGACGGCTCGTTGCTGAGGCGGCTGTCTTAATATCATGCGAGGTGACATGAGGATGGCAGAATGGAAGGATCCCAGGAGTCCAGTCTCTTGATGACATTGCCGGGTCATCCCTCCTCCAATCTATATCTGAACTTCTTAAGTAAAGAATAAATGTTCTTGTAGCTTAAGCAATTGTTAGTTAGGTTTTCTATTACCTGAAGCTGAAAATATTCCCAGCTGGTCTAATGCTGGGTCCTGTGCTGAGTGCTGGGGCACGGAGCTGAATTGTGTACATCTCCTGCCCTCAGGGAGCTCACAGTCCAGTGGGGAAACATCTCTTGGGAGCATGAATGAAAGGCACTGATAGTACTGAGCTGGGAGGAAGTAGTGGTGCAGAAGGGTCAGGTGCCTGGCCTGTGGGACACCCATGGTCCCACTAATCCTTGGGTCCTATCATTCTTTTTTTTTTTGTCTTTTTCGTGACCGGGAAGGGGATCACAACCCTTGGTGTGGTGTCGCCCACACTGCGCTCAGCCGGGAAGCGCCCCGGCCATTCCCATATAGGATCCGAACCTGCGACGGGAGCACCGCTGCGCTCCCAGTGCCGCACTCTCCCGAGTGCGCCACGGGCTCGGCCCGGTCCTATCATTCTTTTTTTTTTGTTTTTTTCGGGACCGGGAAGGGGATCACAACCCTTGGTGTGGTGTCGCCCACACTGCGCTCAGCCAGTGAGCGCACCGGCCATTCCCATATAGGATCCGAACCTGCGACGGGAGCACCGCTGCGCTCCCAGTGCCGCACTCTCCCGAGTGCGCCACGGGCTCGGCCCGGTCCTATCATTCTTAATCCCACCAGACTCTCAGGACATGAGCTGCGATTGCCAGGAACTGAGTAGCTTTCTCTCTTTGAGGACAGATGCTCACTTTTCAGAGAAGCATTCGGATTACACTGGGGCTACAAATTAACACATTATTTTAGGCCATTTCTGGGCCATAATTTTTTCCTCCCTCCCTTTAGCTATTTGCTGCATGCAAATTTTCCAGTCTATGTAAATCACTCAGTTTATGCAAATCATCTATGTATGTTCCCAAGCCCCAGCACCTGCACTAGGCAGAATAGGATGATTCAGGCTTTGGAGTGTTAAAGTGCAAACATTTAACTCAAGAAATCTCTCGGGGGATAGTTGAGCGTTGGATGACAGGGACAGCAGTCTCTGCAAATAACCTGCTTCGCTTACAGGGTGTGCTGAACCCTGCTGCCACCCCTACCCTTCTTCCCTAGCTACCTGCAAGTCCCTTCCAGGTGGTAATGACTATTTGGAGTAAATATTTTGATGTGAGTGGAATGATTAAATTCCGCCTGGCTCTGCACAGAACCCTAAGGCAATTAGGTTTTCCAATCAGTGCAGACGAGTGCATCAGTGTGCCTGGCTGTGCTCACCTAGGGGCTGTAAGAAGCCTGTTTCTCTAAGGTAGGCTTCCTGGGGGAGGGAGTGAAGCAGTGGCTGCTTGACCTTGATGCACATTGTAATCACTGGGAAGCTTTAAAAAATACTCAGGCATCAGGTATTCTGATTTAATCAGTCTGAGGGCAACCCAGGTGTGGGAGTTTAAAAACCTTCCAGGTGATTCAAAGATGCAGGCAAGGTTGAGATTAATTGGCCCAGACAGGAGGCAGAAGGCCTCTGTATGGCTCTGGCTCTGCCATGACCCTCTCATGTCACTGGGAAATCCTGTCCCCTCTCTGGGCCTCCACTGTAGGGTGTTCCAGCATTGGGGTGTCCCTGCTGAGACACAACCAGAGGCGACACTTGGTGTGGGACCTGTGTGGATACTTACTTAATTAAACTAAAACAGTACCTTAATAGTGGGTTTTAATAACAGCTTTATTGAGGTATAATTGACATACAACGAACTGCCTATATTTGTACAATTTGATGTATTTCGACCTATGTAAACCATTACCACTATCCAGATGATGAATGTATCTATGTGTCAGTTTGCTCGGGCTGCCAGAACAATAATTGGTGGCTTAAACAACAGAAATGTATTTTCTCAAAGTTTTGGAGGATAGCAGTCTAAGACCAAGGTGCAGACAGAGTTGTTTTTTTCTGAGGGTCTCTCTCCTTGGCTCATGTGTGGCCACCTTTTCCCTGTGTCCTCACATGGTCTTTCCTCTATGCATGTCTGTGTCCTAATCTCCTCATAAGGACACCAGTAATATTGGATTAGAGCCCACCCTAATGACCTCATTTTACCTTAACTATGCCTTTAAAGGTCATATCTCCATGTACAGTTACATGTTGAGCTACTGGGGGCTAGGACTTCATCATATGAATTTTGGGAGGACACAATTCAGCCCATAATAATTTATCAGTTCCAAAGTTTCCTGACCACTCTTTGTAATCCCTCCTTCCCTTCTGCTCCATCCTCATCTCCAGGCAACCACTGATGTATTTTCTGTCACAAGAGATTAGTTTGCATTTTTTTCTAGAATTTTATGTAAATAAATCTGACTTTTTTTTTTACTTGAGCATAATTACTTTGAGATACATTCATGTCATGGAAATCAATAGTTTGTTTCTTTTCACTACTGAGCAGTATTTTCATTGTGTGGACATACCATAGTATATCATTCACCTGTTGATGGACATTTTGGTTGTTTCCAGTTTTTGGCTATTGTGAATACACCTGTCATGAATAGCTGTGGATATTTTAGGTTTATAAAGCATATTCCCACACGTTATCTCTTAATTCTCACCATGATGCTGCAAGGAAGGCAAATTGATTCTCAATTTGTGGAGTGAGATGTGGCTGTCATTCCCTATAGGAAGGAATTGGGTGTGTCTTTTTATTGCATGTCTCCAGTAGCCGGACACAGTGGTCTCATAGATATTTTCTCTTGAGTGAATTACTGACTAATGAGGAGTGAAGGATTTGCCTGAGGTTGCCCAATGGGGCCTAGAAGCCTGGTCGCCTCTCTCTGTGCACAGAACTTGTATTTAGATCTTAGAAAACAGAATTATCTCTGCAACTTCTTCCAGAATGGGAGCCCCAGTGTCTGCAGTGGCCTTGGATGTGGTCAGAGGTGGGTGGGACTTACCATTCGAAGCAGCCTTCAGGCTGAACTTCACAGGTTGACACTGGGGAATAGTTCAATTGAATAAGGAGGAAGCACAGCTCTGACCATATGGAGTCTGGTCAGAACATGGCGAGGGTGCTTAATGATTCTGAGCCCAGGCAGCGTGAGTGGTCCAGCCAGAGCTGGAACCCAGGCTCCTGATTCCCAGCCCAGGCCTCTGTCTCCTCACTTTCTTTGCCTGCGTAAGCCCTTTTGTGCCTCTAAGAGTTGTGAGATGCGAGTGGTATGTGTGTGTATGTGTGCATACATATGTGTTCATGTGTGCTTATGTATAAGTGCATGTGTGTGTGTGTGTGTGTGTGTGTGTGTGTGTGTGTATGTGGTGCTTTGCAAACCATAGTCTACTGAACAGGCAGGGGAGTTATTACTATACCTTAGGTGTGGGTATCTGTGGCCACACAATCGAGCTATGATTCAAGAAGCAAAAGCACATATTTGCACAGGGAAACCTTGCCCAGGACACCAACTGCTGAGTTCCTCTTCTGCTCCCTCTATGCCAGCCAGTGGCCCCTGCATGGAGCATTACATTATTGGCCCCTTCATGGGCATCATGCAGGAAAGAGTCCAGAAACTTTTCTGTACAACCTCTAATTGAATCATTCCAACCGCTATGGGAGATAGCACTGATTTCATTTTATTGACAAGGAAACTCTGGCTCAGAAAAGAAAACTGCTCACCCAAAGTTTCCCAACTACAGAGTAACAAAGATACATCTGCAAACCACTGTTCTGCCTCCAAGTTGTATAGCTGGATAGTCAGTTCTAGGATACCACTTATTTTTGCCTGGATTTAAACCCTGTCACAGCCACCTCATTCCTATTTTCAAACTGGGAACCCTGCACATCAAAATCCTGCTTCTTAGGCTATTTCCTTGACCCTCCGCAGGAAGAAGAGCTTGGGCTCCCCCTTCCGTTCCCAGGGCCATATAGGAAGCACAGCACCACCTGAGGGGCCTGGCCAGGTAGACAGGAAGAGCCTTCATGACCATGCCTGAAAACAGGGGAGCTTTTGCCAGAGGAAGGGTCCTAGGCACCATCTGGTCCTGTTATTGGGTGAGGGCTGAGTGGTAGAAATTTACAAAACACAATAGAAGAGGATGGGTTTGAAATCCAACAGACCAGAGAGTTCCAATCCAGGCTCTGCTCTTTTGCATGACCCTAAAGAGGTCTCTTCACCTCTCTGAACTTCAGACTCCTCATTTTTGAAAGGAGAATTTTAGCCACATCTTTCTTTCAGGGTCATCATGAGGATGACATAAGATAATGGATGTAATACCCCTACAACAGTGTCTGGTACATTGTAGATACTCACCTTGTGTTAATTTCTTTCTCTTTCTCTCTTCCTTGATTTCCTTTAGCACAGATGACATAGATTATAACTTTTAAAAAGTTTGCAGTATGGTTTGGATGTGTCCCCCAAAGTTCATGTGTTGGAAAATTAATCCCTAGTGCAACAATATTTGGAGGTTGGGACCTAATAAGAGGTGATTAAATCTTGAAGTCTCTGCCCTCATAAATGAATGAATACCATTATCACAGGAGTTGGTTAGTTATCACAGGAATGGGTTCCTGATAAAAGGATGAGTCTGTCCCCCTTCACATTTTGCTCTCTGCCTCTCACCCTCTCACCCTTCTGCCTTCCACTATGGAATGACACAGTAAAGGCCCTTGGCAGATGCAGCCCCTCGATCTAGGACTTCTCAGCCTCCAGAACTGTGAGCCAAATCAGTTTTTTTTTCCTTTATAAATGACCCAGTCTCTGGTATTCTGTTATAGCAGCACAAAACAAACTAACTTAGGAAATTGGTACTGAGAAGTGGGGCTGTTGCTATAACAAATACCTAAAAATGTGAAGGTAGCTTTGGAAATGAGTAATGAGTAGAGGCTGGAAGAAGTTGGAGGAGCAGGCTAGAAAAAGCATGTGTTGCCATGATCAGAGAATTAAGGGAAATTTTGGTGAGGGCTCAGAAGCAGAGGAAAGCTGTAGGAAAAGTTTGAAACTTCTTAGAGATTATTTAAGTGGTTGTGACCAGAATGTTTGGTAGAGATATAAATGGGTAAAGGCAATTCTGATGAGGTCTCAGTGAAAAATGAGGAACAATGTATTAGAAACTGGAGTAAAGGCCATTCTTTTTATAAAGTGGCAAAGAACTTGGCTAAGGCCATTCTTTTTATAAAGTGGCAAAGAACTTGGCTAAATTGTGTGCAGCCACAGGACTTTATGAACGGCAGAATTTAAGAAAGATGAACTAGGATATCTGGCAGAAGAAATTTCTAAGCAAAATATGGAAGGGCTATGTGGCTACTTTTAACTGCATATAGTAAAATGTGAGAGGAGAGAAATTATTTAAAAATTGAACTTATAATTAAAAGGGAAGTAGAAAGTAAAGGTGTTGAAAATTTTCAGCCTGGCATGTAAAGAATGAAAAGGTGTGTTTAGGAGAGCAAACTAGGGTGTGCAGCCCTTTGCTAAAGAGATAGATAAAAGTGAGCCAGGTGCTATTTATTAAGACAATGGGAAAAAGACCCCAGAGGCTTTTGAGAGATCTTTGAGGCTGCCCCTCCCATCAAAAGCCAAGAGCAGGACCTTGAAGGCAAAGTTTCCAGAGAGGCACCTGCAGGACCTCAACATTAGCTGCCCTGCACTGTCTCAAGTCTCTGCCCCCTGCATTCTGATGCAGCACTCCTCAGCTACCCCAGACACGACTCCTATGGGCTGAGATGCAGCTTGTGACACTGCTCTGGAAGGCACAAGCCCTAAGACTTGGTGGTGTCCACATGGTGCTAATTCTGTAGGCACACTGGATGTGTGGGCTGTGGGGCCCTGCTGACTTCCACCTAGATTTCAAAGGACGTGTTGGACAGTCGGGGCCCAGGCAAAAACTTGTCACAGGGGCAGAACTACCACAGAGAGCCCCCACTAGGGCAATGCCTAGTGGAACCATGGCAATGAGGTTACTGCAGAGTCCCCGCTAGGGCACTGTCTACTGAAGCTGTGGAAGTGGGGCCACCCTCAAGGCCCCAGAACTGTAGAGCTATCAGCATACAGGCATGAGACTCCAATCTATGAGAACTGCTGCATGGACTGAGCCCAGCAAAGCCCTAGGGGTGGAGTTGCCTGAGACTTTGAGTTCTCAACACCCCAGAATGTCCAGGAAGCAGGACCTGGAGTGAGAGATTATTCTGGAATCTTAAGATTTAATATTGTCTGCCTTATTGGATTTTGGACTTCCTTGGGGACTATTACTCCTTTCTTCTCACTCGTTTCCCCCTTTTGGAATGGAAATGTCTATCCTATGTTTGTCCCACCATTGTACTTTGGAAGTAGATAACTTGTTTAATTTCACAGTCTCACAGCTAGAGAGGAATTTGCCTCAGGATGAATATGCCTGAGTCTCACTCATATCTGATTTAGATGAGACTCTGGACTTTGGGCTTTTGAGTTGATCCTGGAATGAGTTAAGACTTTTTGGACTATTGGGATGGAATAAATGTATTTTGCATTGTGAGAAGAATATGAGTTGTCAGGGGCCAGGGGAAGAAGCTATGGTTTGAATGTGTCCTCAAAAGTTCATGTATTGGAGAGCCGGCCCGTGGCTCACTTGGGAGAGTGTGGTGCTGATAACACCAAGGCCACGGGTTCGGATCCCTATATAGGGATGGCCGGTTAGCTCACTTGGGAGAGTGTGGTGCTGACAACACCAAGTCAAGGGTTAAGATCCCCTTACTGGTCATCTTTAAAAAAAAAAAAAAAGTTCATGTGTTGGAGACTTAATCCCCAGTGCAACAGTGTTGGGAGATGGGGCCTAATAAGAGGTGATTGGGTCATGAGGGCTCTGCCTCTCCTTATTAATGGATTAATGTTATCACAGGAGTGGGTTAGTTATTGTGGGAGTGGGTTCTGATAAAAGGATGAGTTTGGCTCCCTTCTGCTCTTTCTCTCTTTTTTTCTCCCGCATGCTTGTGTGCACATGCTGTCGTGCCCTTCCACCTTCTGCCATGGGATGACACACAAGAAGGCTCTCACCGGATGCTGTCACCTTGATATTGAACTTCCCAGCATCCAGAACTGTGAAAAATAAATTTCTTTTCTTTATAAATTACCCAATCTGTGGTATTCTGTTATAGCAACACGAACTGGACTAAGACAGTTTGTTACTAAATAGTAAACAGGACACAAAGGACGTAATCAAAAAGAAGTCAAAATGGGGACATTATTGATTTAATTCTTTAATGTTAAAAAAAATTAAGCTTCTGAAAGAGTCTTTCAATCAAGCACATTGTGTGGTTCCAAAAACCCCAGCAGGGTGAGTATGGCGGCTGCTGTTCCATTTCACATCACAAATCTGTGTCTGCTGGTTTGTTGCTAGGATAATGTTGAATAAGGAGATCAGGAAATCCCCAGCTGGGCATCGCCACACCTCCAGTGAGCCCCACACTTCTTTCTTCCTTGCCTTCCTTGGGTGTGGCATCTGAGCTCTCTGCAAATGTTCCATTGCCTTAGTGTCCAATAAAAAGCCTCCATGTGGTTGACCTAAAAAATATTGGATCAAGAATAAATGAAGGAAGGAAGAAATGAAGGAAGATGTTGGAGCCAGAGGGGAGTATTTCTTACCTTCCAGGATGACTAGGGGGGCTTCCTGAGCTCAGGGACTGGCAGGGTTTGCTGAGAGTGGTCATGCTCTGTGCAGAATAGAGAGGGCAGCTATTCTAAGTCAGTTGTGCTGGGGCTGTGTAAACAGCAGCTGCTCTCAATCCATCCCTCCTCCAGGATTCCTCCAGGCTGCAATCCTTTGCCTGATCCTTTGATCCTCAGTTTTAGGTGCCCTCCGTCCCCTACATTCTCATTCTGGCTTCATGCCCAGTTCCCATCCCAAGCCTCAGCCAGTTACTTGATGCCTGGCTTGACCTCACCCATCTTTCTCCAGGACATGATTTCTAGCCTCTGTGCTGGCTGCATATACCACTTCTACCAGGGGCTCCCTGACCCCTGCCTCCTCCCTAGGCCACAGGATCCAGGGGTCAGGTCTTCTCTGTCTAGGGGAGCTGGTTGATCTTGACTTACATCCTGATTCTAGCATTTCCTACTTACATGCACTTAGGCATACTACTGTGTCTTCCTGAGCTTCAGTGAAAGAAAACAAGGTTTGGAAGGGGGAAGGCCGTCACCATTGTCACACACTGGACACTGCTGAGTAAGAGTCAGAACTCCAGACCCCAAAGTCAACACAGGCTGCCGTTCTTTTGATAAGAATGTTTCCTTTCATCTCAAATTGAAGTATCTTTCTTCCCTACCCCTTCTCTACCTTCTTTGGATAAGAACTAGCCATTTCTAAGGCTGGCTCTCAGCAAATCATGAAGTTTGCAGCTGTGTGACCTTCAACAAGTCTCTGTGTTCACTCTCTGTATTTCAGTTTCATCATGTATAAAATGAACAGTATGATGGAGCCCACCTCATGCCATGTAAGGTAACATACTCACAACCCAGGGGATTAGGATGTGAACACCTTTGGGGAGGGGCATGATTCTGTCTACCACAAGGCCCTAATTGGGCTTGGTAGGTTGTGTGGTGTGTCAAGGCCTGGGCCCCTGCTTCATTTCCCAGGTCTCTTCCATTCTCTCCCACCAGTAGATGCCCAACTGTTGACTTCTCTCACCGAATCTTAGTTGTATCTGCTTGAGTGGATAGAGGTCCTTTGGGGTCCTGCTTCTTCCCAAATGGCTCAGGTGCCCGATGGCAGATCTTTAAATGACATTCTCCAGGGTCTCAGAAAAAACACGCATCTGACCTAGGTTGTGAGGCCAGCCACTGTCCCCTTCTGAGCTTTGCCTTCTCTGGTAGAGGCGGCTGCCATTTTGGCTGCATATCTGAGGCTTTGTCATTTTTAGGTGACTGGGAATTACCATCTGGATGTCCTGGCATGGGTGTGCAGCTAGCAATTGCTCTATCCTTTTGTCTGCATGAGAGCAGGAGCCCCAGAATAAAGCCAACATACAGAGTTGGGCATGGCCTGGGGGATTGTGGAGAAGTGAAGTTCAAGCAGATCCTGAGGCCCATATTATCTCCCTTTTACATGAGTCCATCCATTTTCTTATTAGTTAGGCCAACTAGATTCTTCTATTACATGCAGATGAAAGCATTCTAAATGACAAAATATATAGGGCTGGCCCGTGGCTCACTTGGGAGCATGTGGTGCTGACAGCACCAAGTCAAAGGTTGAGATCCCCTTACCAGTCATCGTTTTTTTTTTTTTTTTTCTTTTTTTTATTTGAAGGGGAAAAAGACTGTTAGACAAAATAAGAGATTTCAAGAAAGTTCTGGGAGGTGGAAAGGACATGGCAGATGGTGCCTGGAGAAGTCACTGCTTGAGTTCATGAGTCCTACAGCAGAGGGTGAGATGGAGGTGTGTGTCTGAAAGCGGGAATTAAACCAAGTTTTGTATATAGAAGTCACCTCCCCTTCTCTAACTCAGAAAGGCCAAGCAACAAAATGGGATGTGCTTTTCTTGAAAAATTGAATGGTCTCAGGGAGAGGTAGACAGTCACCAAAGCTGATGTGACTACATAGCGCAGTGGTTAAGTGCATAGACTGTGGTCCTCACTACCTCGGCTCAAATTCCAGTTCTGCTATTCCTACCTGTGTGGCCTTTGGCACATTTCTTAACCTACTTTTTAGCTTCCTCATATGTAAAGTGGGGAGAATAGAAATAGCACCTATCTCAAAAAATGTTTTCAGGATTACATCCTGGAATAAAGTAAGTGCTATATAGGTGTTACCTGTGTGGATTATTACAATTTCTTCTATCTCCACTGATGAGCTGTGAGCTGCCTGGGGTTAGGAACCACACCTCCCTCACCTCTGCCTCTCCCACAGGGTCTTACACCATGTAGGTGATTAATAAAGGCATATTGAATTGAATTGAACTCTGAAAGGGTGATAATACAATCAATTAAGAATTTTGTTGTTTTTCTGGAGGAGATTTAAAGTTTCATTCCCCCTGGTGACGACTTTTTTCACATTGTCCGAAAATATAGATGGGAGGAAGATAGACCATATTTATGGAATGCTTCCTGGGACGGAGGCTCTTTGCTATGTGTGTTCACACACCCAGCTTCATTTATTCCTTTCTACAACCTGTGGGGTTGGGGTTTCATATCCACTTAATAGAGGAGGAAATTGGAGCCTCAGGTCACCAAGATAAATGACAGAGTCTGAATCAAATCCAGGTTTATCGATTCCAAAGCCTGCAGTGGCCTCTGTGGTGGGAACCAGCATTCAGAGGCTTGCTAGGGATGCTCTTTCTCTGGTCACTTCCTATTCTTGCTCCACCTATGTTCCAAAGCCACCAGCCACCCTTTGGAGATGGTCTCGGAGCCCATCTGCTCTGAAGCTGTGGTTCATTCTCAAACTGATGAGTGTCCTTTGTTGTAAGTACTGTTTCTTCCTTCCTCCTTTGCTGGACAGTTCCTCTTCCCTCCACTGTGACTGGAGTTAATTACCGCAGATTGAAAGTGGAGAGGGGCATGGTTGTGTTTGTTGTTATAGGCAAATGAAATGGGGTTTCCTAGGCCAGCTGAGTCTGCATGCCCACCTGAAGAATTTTAGCCAGAAGCCTCCTGGGGATGGAGAGACCGTTGGGGTTGATGGCGCTGAATACCGGTATTAAGAGAACAAAGACGGGGACAGAGGTCACTCCATCTTCCAGGAAATGTGTCCTGGGGGAATAGGGAACTTGGATAGAGGTAAGACAGAGGCTCTAATCTGGGTTTTGGCTGGCAGCTGGGCTGAGGAATAATTTTGAATAAGACTCAGAGTGGTGTCTATTTAAGATGTTCTGGCTTTGTGATAGACTGAATGTTTGTGTCCCAGCAAAATTCATATGTTGAAATCCTAACCCCAAGGTGATAGTCTTGGGAGGTGGGACCTTTGGGAGGTGATTAGGTCATGAGGGTGGAACTGTCGTGATGGGATTTGTGCCCTTATAAAAAGACACGAGAGAGCATGCTTCTCTTCCTGCTCTTTCTGTCATGTGAGTATATGGTGAAAAGTCAGCAGTCTGCAACCCTTCCCAACAAAAGGGCCTTCACCAGAGCCTGACCACGCTGGTGCCCTGATCTCAGTATTTCTCTTGTTTATAAGCCACCCAGTCTATGGTACTTTGTTATATCATCCTGAACTAAGACAGACTGCTTCCCTGGAAATGTGCTGAAGTTCTTCTGCATGGAGGACTAAACAGAAAGAGCCTGGACACTCATTTGGGAGGGGAGAAATAGCTGCTAACATAGATAGAGGGAGAAATCCCCATCTCATTGAAGGTAGCTGTCCCAGAGGAAAGCGGCGATTGCTGACTGCGGCCACCAGATGGCAGTGTGGAGAGCAGCACTTATTGCAGTCTAGGTGAAATCTGACTTGTGCCCCAGAAGCAGGAGTTCTTGGGCTTCCACAAATGCTCCATGACGGAAGCCCCAAGCCGGCCTGGCCTGGCCTGGGAGTGTGGGCTGCTCAAGGGAAGACGAGCAGTCAGTTAGTCCTATGATCTCAGCTCAGGGATTGGCCCCAGGATTCACTGGGCTGGATGCTGGGGACCAGGAGGCCTGGGGATTGCATGGCTCCTGGCTGCCTTCTGCTAACCCTCACCACCACTGGGCTCAGTCCACCCCTGAGAAACATTCATTAACTAGTAATTTATTTTTTGGATAAGAGTGTTCATACTGCTTGGAAAATAAGGTATGGCCTCCTGTACTGGCACATATGCTACGGCCAGCCTCTCCCTCCTGGGCCTCTGCACTGGTATCCCTGGCAGGGGTCCCAAGCAGCTGCCCTTGATCACCCAGAGAGGGGCTTGGCAGCTTCCTGAAGACCGGAGCAACAGGACTGTTTGCTTTTGTAACTTCATCACACAAAAGGGCAGGTAACACATGCAAGAAAGTTCACTCCCTGCTTCATTCCCAGAATAATCTGTCTGTAGATGAATTAGAAGCTGATTCGACATGTATTTTAAGTGAAAAGGTCAAAACATTCCTCTCTGTTTAGCTAGGACAGGCAGCCTGTCACAAGGTTCTCCCAACAAAAGAGGGGAAAAGACACTAATGTTCATGAGCCATGCAGGAGGCAGGTGCTTCATCTACTTTCTCTCTGTGAAGCGGGCATTCTTCTTGTTATTCCTATTTTACTGATTAGGAAAGTGAGGCTCAGAGAGTGTATTAGTTATCTGTTGCTGCATAGCAAATGACACCAAAATTCAGTGGTTTAAAATTTATTATCCCATGCAGTTTCTGAGCATCAAGAATATGGGAGTGGCTTAGCTGGGAGGTTGCAGTCAAGATGTTGGCTGGGGCTGCAGTCATCTGAAGACTTGACTGGGGCTGGATAATCTACTTTCAAGATGGCACACTCACAAGGCTGTTGGCAGGAGGCCTCAGTTCCTTGTCATGCAAAACTGATGAGGCCTCCAAGGGGGACTGAGTGTCTGCTTAACACGGTGGTTGGCTTCATCAGGGCCAGAGATCCAAGGGAGAACAAGGGGAAGCCACATGATTTTTTATAAACTAGCCTTGAAAGCCACATGCCATCCATTCTTCCATATTCTACTGGTCACACAGAGCAACCATGATACATTGTGGCAGGGGACTCTGAAAGGACATGAGTACTGGTACGTAGGGATCATTGGGGCCATGCTGGAGACTGACTGCTACCAGAGAGTTGAAGCAACTTGACCATCAAGCAAAGAGACTCATATTCACTCAAGGTGTCCACAGTTCTTTTGAAGTATCGAGAGATGCCTTGGAGTGACATTCAGATATGCTAAAGAATCAATAATTCATGTTTTACCCACTCTACTGAAAAAAACTAAAAACATGCTGATAATGTTTATTATTTCTCAGGATATGGAGAAATAGACACTTTCATTCACTGTTGGTGGAAGTATGATCAAAATTTAAATTTTTCTTTACTTTGACTCAACCACTCTCCTTCTAAGACTCTATACTATAGAAATATATATATTTGCACACATACATATAATACACATACATAGGTTTTTTTAAAAGTGTCATTTATAATAGGGAAAAATTAGAGACAAATCCAAGATTGGCTAAATAAATAACTGTATATCCTTGTAGTGGAATATTATACAGCCATGAAAAAGAACAAGGTAGGTACACTTGTATATGGAAAGCTGTCCAAGATATATCATTGACTGAATATAACATGTTATAGAAATATATATGTGTATATATAGTGGGATTTCATTTATGTAAATGCACATAAGACATAAATATATGTATTCATTTTTGCTGTTTTATGTAAATATAAAAAAACACCAAACTGTTAACAGTGGTTACCTGTCAGAGGTAGGACTTCGGGAGGGGCACTTCTAATTTATACTCTTCATATTGTTTAAATAATTTCCATAGATTCTTTTCATAATTAAATAACTCAATAAAATTAACATTGAGGCAATATTATTAGCTAATCTACAGACATTATTTGAATGTTACCAGTTTTTCAACTAATTACCTTTTTTTTCTGGTCCAGGATCCAATCTAGTTTTCCACATTGCATGTAGTTGTCATGTCTTTCTAGTCTTTTTGAGTCTACGAGATACAGGTTTTTTGTCTTTCATGACCTTGAAGCTTTTCAAGAGTACTGGTCAGTTATTTTGTAGAATGACCCTCAGTTTGGGTTTGTCAGGTGTTTTCTCATGATTAGACTGAACTTATGCATTTTCGGCAAGAATACCACAGAAATGATGTGCCCTGAGAAGGGCATTCACTTGATGGTGATGTTAATGTTGATCTCTGGGTAAAGGTGGTGTTTGCCAGTTTCTTTACTGTTTCGTTACTGTTTTCTGTTTGTATTTAATGGATATCTTGCTTGCAACAATTATATGGTGGTGTTTGCCTAATGGTGATTTTCTTTTCTTTTTGGCAGCTGGCCAGTATAAGGATTGAGCCCTCGATCTTGGTGTTATCAGCACTGTGCTTTAACCAACTGAACTAACTAACCAACCTGCCTAATGGTGATTTTCTATTTCCATAATTCCTTGTACATTTATTAGTTGGTATTATTCTGTAGGTATGAGCTGTCCCTTTCCACCAATTTATTAATTCAGTGACTTATTTATATTTATATCAGTATAGAAAATAAGCATGTTAAAAAAATCTGTTCTTTAGAAAATTATACAAGTTAAAATGGTTTTTGAATTTTAAGTTATTATTTTTCAGAAAGAAAGAACCAATAATATTTGGCAAAAGGATCCCCTATCATACAGAGCAGAGAGAGTAGGACTGTCTGGGGTAGGATCCCTGTTTTGGGGACCAGAATATAACCTCGGCCTCCATGCAGCATGGAGATTCTTAATTTCATTGTACAGATAATGAAATGGCAAATCATGCTGTAGCCAGTGTTAGGATCCATGTCTGTCTGATTCCAAGATGCACATGCAGTCCACCATCCTTTGAACATCAGGAGGAGGGGACCTTTCAGGTCCTTTTCGAGTCTGAATTTCTGCACCTGTGACATCTCCCAACTGTGCTGAGCTTCATTTTCCCTTCTGTGGGTGACTCAGGCTGGAGACTCACTGCCCTAGGGCAGCCTCAGTTGCTGTTCTACAGACCCAGCTTGTCTGAACCTTGGAGATAAGGTTTTCTTTTAAAGAGCCTTTCAGCTCCATCCAACTGCAGTTTGCATCTGCAGGTAATTTAATCCCTCTTCAGCACAAAGAGATGAGAAAACAATTGTGCATGTGTATGTGTGTGAATGTGCATGTGCATGTGCCTGTGCAAGTGTGTGTGTATGTGTGTGCATTGCATGTGGTGGTGGGGAACCAGATAAAGCACCCCCAGTCCTGGGAGTCAATTCAAATCCTGTTGTTCTTAGCAATCGACTTCTAGCAGGCTTATCAATACTACGCCTTGAAAGCTCATGTTCTCTCTGAGTTTCCTGGAAGAGAATTCTGACCTTTAGTTTTCAGCTACACATCATTATTCAACCCCCTGGACTATATCACATTCCCTGCCCCTTCTCACTGGCTCAGAAGCCCTGTGTCCTTCCTAGCACTTTCTCCAGGGCACTTTTATTTCTGTAATTATTTGAAACATGTCGCCTTCCCCACTAGACCATATATACTATGGCAGACAGCAGTGTTTTCCTCACTGTTGTACACCTAGTACCTCGTACAAGGCCCGGCACCTAATGGTTATTCAATAAATATTGGTTTAATGAATAAACAAACCATTTAGCTCAAAAGTCAGTATTTTCTTTTATGACAGAAAACTTGTGGAGTGTATTTTCTCTAATTTGCACCTGTGTTCTGAATACCAGTTAGCTTAGCCAATGTGCATTTACTCAGGGAAATTGAATATCCTGAAAACACAAAAGTTTTATGTCATTGAATCAATGTTGAACTTGGGGATTGATTTTATGTTTTTGATCTTTATAAGGATTGATCAATGGATCAGATTGTTAAGTACCAGGGAAGATATCCTTATTGAGATATTCGAAGTTGTGAATTCTTGGGAACTATGGGTGGTACACACCCAGACTGGTACAACCTGTGGTGTTCTCAAAATAGCCACAAGATGGCGCTGCAGCCGCTTCCCAGCCCTGTCCATAGAGACCCCACCTGTAGCCACTGGAATCATTACAGTAAAAAGCTCCTTACAAGTTAGAAGTGATTGCCCAATGGAAACTCTGCTCAACTAGTCTTGAATTTTGGCTAATGATGGAGACTTGCTCACAGTGAAGGCTTTTGGAGAAGGCCTCGTTGAAAGCCTTTCCTTCTCGGCTGTGTTTGCCAAAGGCTGGGTCCCCCCTAAGAGAAGGAAACATGGCTGGATCCCAAAAGGGCAGTCTGTTACCCCAGAACCAGCATACAGTGAGCCCTCTAGCAGCAAGGCTCCCATTGGTTGTTCTCTCCAGCCTAAACCTATCCCAAATGGCCTTTTCCATCCTGGCCCCTTGCATCTTTTCCCAGGGATCCAACTTGCCCCTTAGCTGTCATACCACTGAGCGGGGTTCCACTGGTGGGGTGAGGCTCTGTTCTAGCTCCTTGGAGTCTCATATTTAATTTTGATGGGCCAGGTAGGCATTCATCCATTCATTCAATACGCACTGAGCACTTGCTATGTGCCAGATATGGTGCTAGGAACTAGAAAACAAGTGCAAATAAGACAGCCAGAGATTTGCACTTGAGTGTCCCCTCTGGCCTCTCCTCTGCCCCGCTCTAGCCTAATCCTGGACAGCCTTTGCCTATGGTGGGGGCTCGTTCTCCCTCGGCCCCATTTTCCGACTGGGTCTGTGCCTGAGTGGATGTCTTGCACAGTTTGATGATCTGAATTATAGCTTTAAAGCTGCCTCTTAGAGAATCCCCAGGAGCCCTACCTTTCCTGGGGTACCACATCTGATGGATGAAGAAGCTCACCTGGGTTGGGGTGACTAACCAGCCCCATTTACTTGGGACTGAGCTTGGGAGAGATTCCTGGGATGCAGAACTTCCAGTTTTAAAAGAAGGACTGACGGATTTCCTGGGATGTGGGACTTGCAGTCTAAAACCTGGAAAGTCCTGGGCAAGTTGGGATGAGTTGGCCACCACAGGCCAGGTTCCCCAGTCATACCTCAGAGTTTCTGAGGTCCCAGCTGCTAGACTGTGAGAGAGTAGTTATAGCCTCTGCCTGTCCTGTGCTCGCTGGGCACCTTTGGAGCTGGAGGGAGGGGAGCATGGTTTAGCATGAGTAATCACCTTGGACAAATCACTTAACCTCTTGGCTTCAGTTTCTTTTATTGTGAAATAGGTATAATTATCTGCATCTCACAGATTTGTTGAGGAGATTAAGTGAGATCATGCATATAAAGTGTCAGATATGAGCCTAAACATAGGGGCACAGCCAGATACAGATGATGTGTTAAGAGAAAAGAGCAAATGGCAGAATGAAACGTAAGGCTAAAGCCCAACAGACTGGAAGGCAGAATATGGGGCAGGTGGGGCAGGGCGGTGGGGGCTGGCTAGTCCTGCAAGAGGTGAGACTGGAAAGTTAGGCAGGGACCAGATCCGTTAAGGCCTTTCAAACTTTAAGACATTTAGATTTTACCCTGACTGCAGTAGGATACTGAGGAATTTTAAGCACAAGAATGACCCAATCAGTTTGGGTTTTAAAAAGACTCCACAGCCCGTCCCCAGCTGCTGTGTGAGTATAATGCTGCTCACACAGTAGCTACTCAAAAATATTCTCCTGTTTTAAGATGGTTGCATTTTACTCCCCTTACCTCTCCAGTTCCTTCACCTCATTTATTTATTCAGCAAATCCTTACAAACACATAATCATTTAGGACTGGTTGTCAAAGATCCCGGCCCACCTCCAATAGAGCCATTCCAAGCCTGGTCTGTAAGATCCTTGCTGAGTTCTGATCCCATGGGTCTCTGAGGCTGCCTGCAGAGGACCACAGGGATGGGGCCAGTAGAGGCTGAGCGAGTGACCCAGACTGTCTCATTGCCTCCCTGAACTGCAGTTTTCTTACATGGGCTGAGCTCTGAGCATGCGCCTTGTTGAACATTGATCGTGAGACTTTGAACCTTCCCTGGCTTCTGTGTCCTTTTCTTGCTGTTTCCTGATGCTAATTCCTGCTCCAGGACTTGCCAGTGGTGTCAGGCCTGGGGACGGGGTGGGAGCAGTAGTGCCAGCCTTGGCAAAGGTTGAGAGGACCCTGGCAAATCTAGCCAGTGACAAGGGGCTTGTACCCTGTCCCTGGCCCTGCTTGACTGTTGGCACCAAACCCTCCTCCTGCATTTTAAGCTGGCAGGACTCTCCCATGAACCCTCCTGGCCACAAAGGGAAGTTGAAAGCATCGGTGAGATTCATGGCCTGTGCTCAGCCTCTCCCCTGCCTCTGTCCCTGCTCTGACCGGCTCTGTTCCCTCCACTTCCTCTGTATTTCCATGACCCTAACTTCAGGTGCAGCCCAGGGGTTTGCACTCATTGCCCCTAGGATTAGATGCACAGACTCTGACTTCCTTTATTCCTCCTGCTGTCTTGGGTAGAACTTGCTGCACAAGATCTATCCTCAAAAATCCCTATTCCTGGTGGCTGGTAGACACTCAGAACAGTCAGGATGTGTGTGTGTGTATGTGTGTGTGTGTTGTGTGTTTGTTTGACAGGGAGGGGGGTTAGGGTAGGCACCACTGGACCTGGTAGAAGGATAATCAAGGTTGGATCAGGTCAGCATGATAGGTTCTGACACAAAGCCAAGCTGTGCACGACTTCTGAGAGTCAGCTCTCCAGGTGTGAGCTGTGGGGCTCCTAACAGGATTTGCCCAACAGAATGACTCCTGGGGCAGCCAGAAATCCCATGTTTAGGGTTAAGCCAAGTTGGGAACCAGAGGGGTGACTGGCTGTCAAAGGTGAGAGTAGGTGACTAGTTACAGGTGACATTGGGAGTTTCATCAAATATCTTTTTGGTTCAACAGCATCCTTTTCCCTCGGAGATGGTGCTGGAGGGACAATTGGTGGTGTCAACACCAAAGTCCTTCTACTAGACTCACCTGTAAGAAAGTAAACATTCAACACCCTTGTTTTGCCAACCTAATGAGAGAGTTGTAGCCTTAGTGAAGAGAGGACCCACCGCAGCTGCAAGACTGAGCTACAGCATGGGAGCTGGGGGGAGGGGGATGGCAGGGATCAGCATCACTTTGAGAACAGGGATGACCACTCAGAAGAACATGAGAACTGCAATTGGGACCTTCCAGGGGAAGGGAGGGCCCCAGGAGCCCCAGGGGCTGCTTGTGGCTGAAGGAAAGAGAGAATGCATAGCCACATGGAGAGGAGAAAGGGCTTGCTCTTCCCACAGAAGCCCCACCTGCTAGCTGTGCCTGTCCCCCACCATGCAGCTTCCACCCCTGCATGGGCTGCAGCTGGGCAGAGCTGCTGTGGACATATGTCTATGGAACCACAGCTATGCCCTTTCAGACACAGAGGGTTACGCATCATTGGGAAAGCACAGAAGTCAGTGTGGGCCCCTCTGATTCTCACTGATGAGGCTAATTAACCTCAGAGAGCCTTGGATTGTTTCATCTGTAAAGTCTTTTATTATTTCCTAAAAATAACAATATCCTGGCAAGTTTGCTCTGAGGGTTAAATGACATAAATACACACAATGTGTCTGGCACAGCGTTGGGCTCACCATGAGTGTCCTGATTCCAGACCCATGGAGTTCAAAACTCCCAGGTTTCTTTCATAAACCTTGAGTTTTCTTCCAGACTCCAGGGGTGGGGAATCCTATTATGGTAATTGATTGTAAGACCATGCAGTAGTGAATGGATTAATAATGGTGGTCAGACCAGGCCACCGCAGGAAGCACCCTGGGCTCCCCAGCTGGGGCAATCGGGGGCCGAGAGCTTCAGCCACACATCCGTGAATCCAGCCCAGCAACAACCAAACCACTGCTGGAAGCCCCCTTGTCTCCCCTGCAGGAATGAGGGGAGTGCCATGGACCTCAACCATGCCACCCTCCTTCCTCCTTCTCCCACCCTATTTTCTTTGTCTGTCCCCTCTCCCCCCCCCCCCCTGCTCTGCAACATCTTAGAATGTAAACAAAATAATAATATTAATAAATAAACTTAAAAAATAAAAATGGTGGTCAGGGGCATGGTTCTGGGGGCTTTAAAAGGAAAGTGAATGAGGAGGTTAGTCTCTCTCTTCTCCACCATTTTCCCAATGTGATACCCCGCTGTCACTGAAGTCACCACCAAAGAAAGCCTTCACCAGTTGTGTTCCCTGGACTTTGGACTTCCTAGCCTCTGAAATTATAAGTGATAAATTTTGTTTTCTTTATAAATCAGCCAGTTCCATGTATTTTGTTATAAGCAACAGAAAAGGACTAATACAGAAAATTGGTACCAGTGACATGCTGGGCAGAGTCCAGCAGTTTCCCCCTGCCCTGAGCTGTACAGCAACACATACTCATGGTCTCTGAACTCATGGAGCTCATGTATGTGTCAGTGCTAATAATAAATGGGAATAGTTCACATTTGTGGGGCATTTTACAGTGTGTTTACATCTGCTATGGTCTGAATGTGTCGCCCCCAATTCAATGTGCTAGGAACTTAACCCCCAATGAAACAGTGTTGGGTGGTAGGGTGGTAGGGAGGTGTTTAGATCATGAGAGCTTTGCCCTCATGAACAGATTAACGCCACTATTAAAAGGGCTGGTGGGAGTGGGTTCCCTCTCTGTAGCTCTTCTGCCATGTGAGGATGTAGCAAGAAGACCCTTACCAGACACCAGATGCTGGTGCCTTTATCTTGAACTTCCCAGCCTCCTGAACTGTGAGAAATAAATCTCTCCTCTCTAAATTACCTAGTTATCAGATATTCTTATATTATAGCAGCAGAAACGGATGAGACTGTTACTCTAATTTAAGCTGTGTTAAATTTTTGCTGGAACAAAGATGAGGTATAAGGTAATTTTAAACAAACCCACTTAAATTGTTTTTACAATAACCTGATTTGATATTATCATCCTTTTGTAGATAAGAAAACACTTGCCCAACCATGAAACTGGGTGTCACCTTATACCTCCCCTCTCTCTCTTAGTTCCTCTTGCTAAGAGCCAGATTCTCCTGCTTAAAAAGGTGCAAATCAGTTCCAATTGCCCCCAGATAGAGTCCCCGTTCCTGAGTGTGACGTGTGAGACTCTCCGCGGTCTGGCACCTGCCCACCTTCCCAGCACTCTCTCTTGTCACACCGTGTCCTGCACCCACTAGTATTTCTTCCTATATGCCAGCGTAGACTTTGCTCATCCTGGGAGTATACTGGTTTATCTGTTTTATTTTTAATAGTTTTTTGATATATGAGCTCTCGGAGCTTTTGAAAAATAACTAGTTCAGCTCTATTTTCAAATTAATTAATTTCTGTTATCTTTAGTTACTCCTTCTGTCCCGTCTAGTGAGGATTACTTGGGGTGTTGATTCCCTGTTCTGCTGCCCACTGCAGGTGGGCTCAGTGCCCTTTGGCAACAGCGAGAGTATGTGGAATATCTGAGCAGAAGTTTTCCTTGCTTGTTTTGATCCCAGGCTTTTCTTCCCTCACCTGCGGTTACTTCTATGCAGCCATATTAACTAGCAAAACAGAGCAGTGTGTATGTGAATTTTCACCTGCACTGACTGACGAGAAGAGAGTCAGTAGGGTAGAAGTCAATCTGTAGTGCTCCGAAAGTTTTGAAACCTACAAATTTGGTTTCATACATTCATAAAGCCTAAAATCCTCCTTCCTTTGATCTGTTTTATTAAAAAAATTTTGTGTTAAAAAATTTTTACATTATAGATTGTACATATTTGCGGGGTACGGAGTTGCGTATCAATACCTGTGTACAATGTGATGATCAAATCAGGATAATTAGCATATTCATCATTACAAAATGTAATCATTCTTTGTGACCCTTAACCAATTTCTCACTATCCCTCCTCCCCTTCTTCCACCTCTAGCAACCACAGTTCTGTTCTCTCCTTTTGAAAGATCAATGTACTGTTGTGATTGTTGTCTTTTTTTCTTTCAATATTTATTAATTTTTTTTAGCTCAACTTATGAGCAAGGACATGCAGTATTTCTCTTTCTGTGTCTTGCTTATTTCACTTAATGTAATTTTCTCCAAGCTCGTCCATGTTGCTGTGAATGGCAGAATTTCATTCTTTGATCTGTTTTTTTTTTTTTTTTTTTTTAAATAAACTCCAGTTAGGTTCCTGCTTGGATCTCCTTGGGAGTGTTCCATTACCACCCATCCTTAGACCTTATGAAACCTAATTAAGCAGGTACCTCTTGTTTCTTTTATCATGTTATTTTAAATTGGGGTTTGTGGTCCTAGTCAGCCTTGTTTGGTACCTGTGGGATACTAAGGAGAAAACTACAAATCCTATAGTAATACTTGTATAATTGTGCAAAGATCCCTAAGTATGAATGTTCATTGCAGCAGTGTTTGAATATTACAGTATTCAAAATTGGTCACAACCAAAACACCAATCAAGGGGCCGGCCCAGTGGCGCACTGCTACAGTGTGCCGCTTGGGAGCGCGGCGGCACTCCCGCTGAGGGTTCGGATCCCACATACAGACCGGTTCCTGCTCACTGGCTGAGCGAGGTGCGGGTGCAACACCGAGGGTTGCGATCCCGTTGCCGGTCCCGGTCCGGTACGGGCGTGACACTGAGGGTTGCAATCCGTTGCCGGACACGAAAAAAGACAAAAAAAAAAAAGGAAAAAAAAAAAAGGAAAAACACCAATCAATAGAGGACTTGTTAAACACATATGGTCACACCCATACAACTGAATATTTTGTCACTGCTGAGAGCAGCCTATACTTACTAATATGGAAAGTTACCATTTAATATGCTTAAGTGAAAAGAACTAATTTTATATAAAATATGATTCCATTTCTGTTAAAATAATATCATTATATATATATATTCTTAATAGCCAAGAAAAATTCTGAAGGAATATTCACCAAACTGTAAAATTAGTTACGGGATTGGGTGGGGGGGTGTGCAGTGGGGAAGGGAATTACAGAAAACAGAAGACTTTCTCATCTGTTACACATTCCTGAATATTTACTTTTATATTTACAAAAATAATGTGTTACTTCTATAATCGGGAAAACTGTTTTAAAATGTTTGTCTTCTGGAATGCAACCACAGCTATTATCAGTGGAAAATCCATAGCCTTTTAATATTAGAACCCCTAAATAGAAAGAATGAAAATAAACTTCTAGATAAATAAAGTATAAGAATAGGCATCACAGTGGTTTAGAAATAAATGGATGTAAGTAAAAAGTAGTCAAGCACAATTAAACGCATAAGAACAAATAAAAGGACACGGGTTAGTTTCGACACCAACTGGAGCCAGGAACACATAAGGGGAAGGAAATCCAACGTCCATCTAGTTATGCTTCTGTGGAAAAATTTGGTTTGCAAAACACTTGAAAGGAGCAACCAGTTCTTAGAATTTGTGTAGCTTCTAGTTTAGTGCAATTTCAGTTTTGGTTACTGTTTGAAACAAAAGTTGTTTAAGAGATAGTTTATTTCTCGTTAATTTGGCTTTTTTGTTGTTTGTGTCAGCTTTTGTGTTAGTTTTTTATTACTAGTTTTAGTGCATTGTATTTGAAAAGTGTGTTATGTCTGTTTCTACTTTTGTGGATTTACTAAGGTTTTCTTTATAGTTAATGTCTAAACATGAACTAAACATTAACTAATTAACTAAACATTAACTAATTCTTTACAGTTAAGGTCTAAACATTAACATGGGTACCTAAAAGGAATATGGTTTTTTTTTTTTTTGAGGCTGTAGAGTTGGAAACTTAGCTATTGGGTTGATCTTATCAATTTTATTTTTAATTGCCTAAGATAAAAACTCCAAGTCTTTTTAAAAAAGTTCTCCCTGTATTTACAACAGTTTTTGTATTACATATTTTGATTACACATACTACTTAGTGCTTAAAAGTTTAAAGTGTCTATATTTTCATTGTGGAATAAAACTTTCATTATAATTGGCCTCATTCTTCGAGTTTATTATCTTTTTAACTTTGAATTAAAGTTTGATATTGCTATAAAAACATTGATTTCTTTTTTATATAACAGCTTTATTGAGATATAATTCAGATACTGTAAAATCCATGCATTTGAAATGTACAATTTGATGCATTTTAGTATATTCAGTTGTGTAGCCATTACCACAATCAATTTAAAAACATTTTCATCACACCAAAAGAAACCATGTCCCCACTTACCCTAATATCCTGAGCCTTAGGCAATCCCTAATCTACTTTCTGTCTCTATGGATTTGCCTATTCTGGACATTTCATATAAATGTAATCGTACATTATGTGGTCTTTTGTGATTGGCTTCTTTCATTTAGCCCAATGTTTTCAAGGTTCATTCATGTTGTATCCACAAAGTAACAGTACTTCATTTCATTTTATTTCTGAACAATATTGCATTGTGTGAATATATCTCATTTTATTTATCCATTCACCAGGTGATAGACATTTGGGTTGTTTCCACTTTTTGGTTATTAGGAATAACCTGCTAGGAGCATTCATGTACAAATTTTTGTGTGGACATACGTTTTTGTTTCTCTTGAGTATATACCTAGGAGTGGAATTGCTAGGTCATAAGGTAACTCTATGTTTAACCTTTTGAGGAAGAGCCACACTATTTTCCAAAGTTGGTGTGTCATTTTACACAAGCAGTGTATGAGGATTCCAATTTCTGCACATCCTCACACACACTTATTATTACTTTTTTGTATATAGACCATATAATGGGTGTAAAGCAGTATCTCATGGTGGTTTTGATTGGCGTTTCCCCAACACCTAATGATGATGTAATTTTTAGAATATAAATTTTGCCCTTCTTTTGTTACTTTTTTTCCCAAATATTTTATTCTTTTTGATGCTATTGGAAATGGAATTGTTTGCTTAGTTTTCCTTTTTGGACTGTTTATTGCTAGTGTATAAAAATACAATTGGTTTTTGTATATTGATCTTGTACCCTCAAACCTTGCTAAACCTATTTATTAGTTCTAATTGTTTTTTTTTTTTCCTTTTTGTCTTTTTTACTGACCGGTAACGGGATCGCAACCCTCGGTGTCGCGCCCGTACCAGGGATCGGCAATGGGATCGCAACCCTCGGTGTTGCGCCCGCACCATGCTCAGCCAGTGAGCGGGAACCAGTCTCCACATGGGATCCGAACCCTCAGCGGGAGCGCCGCCATGCTCCCAAGTGGTGCACTCTCCAGTGCGCCACCGGGCCGGCCCAGTTCTAATTGTTTTTTAGTGGCTTCCCTGGGATTTTCTGTATACAAGATCATATCATCTGCAAATAGAGAGTTTACTTCTTACTCTCCAACTTGGATGCTTTCCTATCTTTTTCTTGCCTGATTGGTCTTACTAGAACTCCAGTGCAACATTGAATAAATTGAACATCCTTGTCTTGTTCTTGATCTTCAGGGGAAAGTATTCAGTCTTTCATTACTAAGTATGATGTTGGCTGTGGGTTTTTCTTGGATGCTCTTTTAACAGGTTAAGAAAGTATTCATCTATTCCTTGTCTGTTGAGTGTTTTTATTATGAGGAATGTTTGATTTTCCTGACTCTATTAAGATGATCATTTGGTTTTTGTTGCTTACTGATATGGTGTATTACATTAATTGATTTTCAGATGCTAAGCCAACTTTGCATTTCTGGGATCAATCCCACTTTGTCAGGGTATATGATCTATTTTATATGTTGCTGGATTCAGTTGGTGAGTATTTTTCTGAGTACTTTTCGTGTGTATATTCATGAAAGCTATTGGTCTATAGATTATATTTTTCCTTGTGATGTCTTCATCTGGTTTTGGTATCAGGGTAGCAATGGCCTCATAAAATGATTTGGGAAGTGTTTCCTCTTCTTCTAGTTTTTAGAAGAGTTTGTGAAGAAATGGCTTTACCTATTATTTAAATGTTTGGTAGAATTCACCGGTAAAGCTATCTGGGCCTGGCTTTTCTTTGTGGGATGTTTTAAAATTACTAATTTAATCTGTTTACACGTTATAGATCAATTCAACTTTTCTGTTCCTTCTTGAGTAAGTTTTGGTAGTTTGTCCATTTCATGTCAGTTATCTAATATGTCAGCGTACATCTATTCATATGCCATCATGTAACCCTTGTAAGGTCATTAGTAATATCCTCTATTTCATTCCTGTTATTAGTAACTTGAGTCTCTCTTTCACTTTTAGCTAACAGTTTGTCAATTTTATTGATCTTTTCAAAGAATTAACTTTTGCTTTTATCAGTTTTGTCCATTTTTTCTATTACCTATTTCATCAATTACTGTTTTAATATTTATTACTTCCTGTTTTTGCTTTAGGCTTGGTGTTCCCCAATATTTCTTGTTTACAATTTTTACCTGATAGCTCTCCCTCAATGAGAAATTTACACTTAAATCCCCATGTCAGGCTCTGTTCCTAGGAAACCTGATCTAAGACACTCTAAACTGGGGAATTTCTTCCTACTCTATTGAACAACTCTTTCTCCAGCTCCCATCTCTGGTCTCTCTTTCCCTCTTTTTACTCTACCAGGTGGAATTTAATGGCATAGACTGTGAGGACCCAGACTATAGGACCACAGAAGATCCTATTCACTTTTCTAAGTAGCAGAAATCAATAGCAAGGTTGAGTTTTCATAACCACTACATTTATCCATAATAAACTCTCCATATTATATTAGGAAGATAAGGTGTTAACTAGCTATTTTTATATCTTTTGTGAGTTATCTCTTTCTGTTATTTACAAATTGTTTTTTTCTTTTGGTGGTATTCATTTCCCCCCTTACTTTATGGTAAGAGTTTTCTGTCTCTATGAATAATGGTAACCTTTTGTCTGTAACATATGTTGAAAATATTGTTCCAAGTTTATTTATTGGTCAAACAGAAGGTTTACATTTTTATGTAGTACAATCTGTCAGTCTTTTCTGTTTGGTTTCTGTTCTTGACATTATGTTTAAAAAAATGCCTTCATCATTCTGGAGTTATAAAAGTATTTGCCCAAATTTCCTTATGGTATTCATCTGCATATCCTTTCTATGTTTATATCTTTGATTTGTCTGGATTTTATTTTGGTGCAAGGAGTGAGATAGACATCCAGCTTAGAGGTTTAGCAAACTGTTTTCCTTCAGATTTTCCTGCATCTTGGTCCTATAATGACAGCTGTGTGAACTTAAGTAAGTTACCTCCTTTCCCTGAGTCCCATTTTCTTATCTGTAAAATGAGGAAAAAATAGCCCTTATCTCATAGTGTTGTTGTGAGGATTATAGGAGAAACTACATGTAAGGCACTCAGAACATTGCCTGTACACTGTGTAAGTGTTAGCTATTTTTATTATGTGTATACAGCTGTGTGAGATCTTCTCATCTTCCTGCCTATTTCCATGACAGTTTTGATGGTTTGAAGTGTTCCTAGGAACATTTGTTCCCTAACAAACAATTGTTTATACAACCTTGAACACCCTCAAAACAAGTAATAATCATAATAATGGTAATAGACACTGGCTATTTTGAATGCCCATCTGGAAATATTGGGTGCAAGAGATGTGGGTCTACACTCTTTCCTTGACTACATGTGGCGAGAGCCAAAAGAGCTCATGAACACACCCATTCCTTGCTCAACTTCAAAGGCAAATTGCAAAAAAACTGGGTTGAAAAATGCCCAAGCATATGCTCAGATAACTGCCAAAATTTGTTTTCAGTCCCTACATTGGCAAGAGAGCAACTGCCTTCCTACTTCTATTTCCCAGTGTCTTCAGAGGCTAGAGATGTCTCTATTTCCTCTTTTGCATACATTTGACCTATTGATTGTTTAATAATCAGTTCTCCACCATATGTACTATTGGCTTCCTTTCATTTTAAAGTGTCCCTAAGTCAGTGCATGAGCACGTACTTTCTACCTGAAAGAGCTGAACCTGTCCCTATGCTATATTAACATCACATGGATGTTAAAAGAGAGTCTATGCTTCTCACCATGATGTAAGGTCAACTCAGGGAGGTCTGGTCTTTGTAGTATATTAGAGGGTATTTCCAGGGCAGGTACTGGTTTTCTCTCAGTTGGGGCAGGGATGAATATTGGGCAGCAGAAGCTGCCCCATCCTGGGACTGGAGGCACTTGTTGTAAATGGGTGGGGGCTGGTGTTGTCTTTCCAATGTGTATTGTGATTGTGTGAGGTATAATATGCACTGTGAGTCTCCAAGTGAAGATGCTGGAAAGAGGGCTGATGTGAGCTGGAGGCTGGAAAGAAATGCGAGGTATGGTTTGTGTACAACTAAAGAAAAATTTGGTAAAAAGGGAAATGACAAAGTCTGAAAATAATGTCAGGTAGGAAACAAGGCTCTGGGAAACAGTCTAAAGAGGACACGTGGGACAGTCTTCTGGGACGATGGTGCTCAAGGACCGTGTTTGGAGATAGCCACAGGGCAGGCTGGGTCAGGAAGGCTGACTTAGAAAGCTTTTTCTCTCGGGCTGGCCCGGTGGCGCACTGCTACAGTGCGCCACTTGGGAGCGCAGCGGCGCTCCCGCCGAGGGTTCGGATCCCACATACAGACCGGCCGCTCACTGGCTGAGCAAGGTGCGGGCGCATCACCGAGGGTTGTGATGCTGTTGCCGGTCCCGGTCTGGTACGGGCATGACACTGAGGGTTGCGATCTGTTGCCGGTCACGAAAAAAGACAAAAAGGAAAAAAAAAAAGAAAGCTTTTTCTCCCTCCTTCTCCAAGACCAGAGGGAGATGGGTATTGGTTCAATCTGGGATTAGAGCAAAGGTTCTTAACTTGGGGTCCACTGAAGTGTCTTCAATAGAATTCGGGAAGTCTATGGACTTAGATGGGAAAATATTTCATTTTAATTTTTCCTGACATATAATAGAAATTTACTATTTCCTTTTGTTATTCAGTATAGGCAACAAACTAGTAGTATTAGCAGTATCTATGACATTGTTACCAATAAAAAATCACAGGTGTTTTTATTTCACATTGCGGTTTTTGCAGATATCTCAAACATCACATTCATGTTCATCATGACTTTGAAATTATGAAAGCTATTAGACCCTTTGATGGATCTTGTTGTTTAACACATTTACAAAAGGACATATATCCCTATAACACATTTTAAAAACACTTTGATAACTGTAATTCAATATCTTTGGTTTTCTTTCTCATCTGTTGTGTTTTATCTTATGTATTTAAAAATATTATCCTGAGAAGCAATTCACAGGCTTCAACAGATTGTTGAAGTAGTACCTAGACAAAAAAGTTTAAGTCTGGATTTGATGGTGCAGAAGGGGAAGATGGCTGGGGAGACTCTTATCTTTTGGGCTTAGAGGAGAGAGTTGTGGTCAAAGAGAAAATTGAGAGGATGCTCTGGGAAGTGTTAGGACGTGAGTGTCTGGACTTTTGACTACCCATTGCTGCTATAGTTTGTTCCTGGATAGTCCTCAGGCCTGCCCTGGCCCCCAGGACAGAAGATGGAGCTGGAAGAACCTGGGTCGCAGGTTCTGTTCAAGACTGGTGGGTTTAGGTCTTGGAGGGTGAACTGGGGCAGGGATGCTGGCTGCTTTATTGGTCCCAGATTCTCCATCTGATAACTGACTTGGCAGATCTCAGATTAAGAGCCACGCTTTGCCCTGGCCTTGAGATAGGAGGTGCTCAGTTTCCCTGGGTTCAGGTTTCAGTCCACTCTCCTGGGTCTCAGGCCCCTCCTCCAAGTTCTGAGCTACTGTTGCTTGTTGCACCTATTTTTGGCACCAACATGTGGAGATTGAGACTGCCTGAGGCAGATTTATGTAATTCCAGTGGCTGAGCATGCTCAGTAGAAAGGAGTTTATCCTATAAATTACCTTCCACTGGAGGCGCTAGAGAGCATGTAGGGTATTTTAAGTGTATTCAGTGGAATTTGACCAATGAGCATGCTCCAAAGAAACCAACTGAGCACATGCAAGCCTATGTTATGTAACCTATTACATAACTGGGAACCACCTCCTTAGTCAAATATTTATTAGACAGCATGAATATGTATATAATAGCCTACTATAAAGGTAGAATCCAGGAAGAAGTCATGGCTGTTGCTCATTCCCTCTGGAGCCAGCGCCCACTTTGCCTGTGAGGTGTGTATACCTTATGTTTGTATGTTAAACCTGCCTTTAGCAGGCTGCACTCACTCTCTGGAGCCAGCCCACACTTTCCCTGTGAAGCGTGTAATTCTTATTCTTTACATTAAACCAGTTTTTGCTTTCTACTCTGAATTCTCTACTTCTGCTCTTAAATTCTTTCCTGTGGCAGAGTCAAGAATCTGGTAGAGGATGGGGTGGGTTAAAGTTGGCTATCTGACCTCTCCAGACCCTCTCCTCTGGTATCAGCCTGACTGGATGAGTTTGGAGCAGCTCTGTGATTTCAGAGCCCCTCTTTCCTCATCTATGAATTGCCATTCATTCAGTTAATATTGATTAAGCTCCAAACGCTGTGTAGGAGGATGATAACTCTACAATTGTTGAGTAGATTGATGAGGTTTGTGTCTGAAAGCACTTTGAAAATGGATGCTCTTGTGAAAAAAAGTATTACTTAAAAAAATTATCCATATTTTTTGCTCCTTAGACAAGATTCCCTTTGAAGAGAATGGTCTTGGGTCTTTCCAAAAAGAATCCAGCCTTGGGGGTTTGCAGCTCCACTGGACCGATACTGACGATGAAGTGTGAAATGTTAGGACCAAATTCCAGGGATTTTTGCCAGATGAGACCAGACCACTGGATTCAGTTAGAGCTGTCAGCCTGGCTAACAGGGTGTGCATGGCTATTTATGCACTGAAGGACCCTGATAATTAAAGTCATTCAAAGTCATGATGATTGATTAATTAAGAGACCCCAACCATCATAAGTGAGGACTCTAATTTGAATGTATGTCACAATGTTTGGCTTAGAAGTACAGCACGGTTTGTTGCAAGAAGCACAAAGAAGAAAATGTTCATGTGTTGGAGGCAAAACAGGAATGTCAGGACATGGGGGCCATACCCTAAAAGACACCCCGTTCTCTTGGTAGAACACAAGAGAGCACAACAATTTCTGAGAGTTAACAGAGTTCTACCTTCCCATGTGCAGGCTTTCTGCAGATAAGGTTCTAGGCCATCTCTGAAGATGACAAGTTTTCTGGCCACACCTCTTACATTCCCTACCTTCCAGCCTCGGCTTCTGTCCCTGCTTTTGAGGTTTTGACAGCCAAGGTCCTGCAGGATGTGTGTAGACCCTCATCAGTGTGGCAGTGGGCACAGAAGAGCTTGTTCTAGTGGCAGAGACAATGGAAGGTGGTGCTGAAAATTTAGGCTCTGGCTCCAGAACTCCTCAAATCGCACCTCTTCTGACTGCCGGGGTCACCCTTGACTAGTTGCTTTGCATCTCTGAGCCTCAGTTTCTTAACCTGAAAAAATGGGGATGGCAGTAACTATCATATCAGCTTCTCTGAAGGTTACATAGAGAGAATGATTATCAAGTCCTTGGCTTGACGCCTGGCCCACAGTAAGTGCTAAGTCACTGTCAGCTGTTTGTTGTCATTGTTGGAGGGTTGCTGTGTCGGGAAGCAAACTTGTCAGCCCCTCCCTAATTGTGATGCTGTCTTTACCCCCTTCTCTTCTGTTGTTCTGTCTTTGGCTCCTGTTGGCTTCCTCTCTCTATTCTCGGGAAAATTCTAGTACATTCCTCTCTTGGTCCTTCAGTTAAAAAACTTAGCTTGTGTTCCCCCCAGGGACAGAACAAACCAATCCGCTTGTAGGGCTACAGGATTCTGATAGGAAAGTGCTTCAGAGTCTTGGGCAAGGTTAGGAAATGCCACCTTCTGATCACAGTGCTTAGAAAATTAGCATAAGTGAGGGCAGGGGAGGACTTGGTTACTGCTTAAGTTGAAGGGACAGTTGCACCACTTGTGAGTGGTGTACTCTTGGAGAAATGGTTTAATCTTTCTGAGCCTGGGGCTGTTGTGGCTGAGACAGCAATATGTCCACCACAAACTCATTCTCCCCCTTCCACAGTGTGTGTTGACACTGAGAGGTCCTGACTAGCCAGAAATTCCATATCCCAGCTGCACTTCTCTCTAAATGGGGCCACATACCTAGTTCTCCCCAATGGGATGTGGGTGGCAATCATGTGTCATTTCAGAGCTCAGGCTTTTAACATGCTGGTGGGGCTTCCTATGCTTTCTTTCTGCTTCTTCTGGCTGGAAACAAAGGATTTTGATGCCTAGGGCATGGTGGAATGACAAGATGGAAGGACCATGAGTTCCTAAATCAACATGTGGAAGAAAGCCACCTGCCAACCATGAATACTTGCATTGGACTCATAAATGAATGCAAAGTAAATATTTATTGTATAAAGATATTGACAACGTTGGGTTTATTTGTTCCAGCAGCTAGTGTTATTCTAACTGATGAAACCATCATGTAACATGGGTGTACTTGTTTGAAGTGCTCCACAAATCCGGGTTGCAAATCTCCCATTCATTGATTTATTCATCTGTTCATTTTAAAAAATAAATATTTAGGGCCGGCCCGGTGGCACACTGGATAAGTGCGCCGCTTGGGAAGCGCGGCAGCGCTCCCGCCCGAGGGTTCGGATCCCATATACAGACCAGTTCCCGCTCACTGGCTGAGCGAGGCGCGGGAGCGGCACCGAGGGTTGCGATCCCGTTGCCGGTCCCCGGTCCGGTATGGGGGCAACACTGAGGGTTGCGATCCGTTGCCGGACACGGAAAAAGATAAAAAAGACCAAAAAAAAAAAAAAAAAATTTATTGAGCACTATTCTATAGGCCCTGCTCAAACTGCTGGAGATATAGTAAAGAACAAGACAGACAAGGGCTCTGCTTGTGCAAAGAATGTATATTGTATTTGGGGAGAATACAGACAAATAACAAACAACTTTAGATAATGTTAAGTGCTATGAAGAGAGCAAAACAGGTTGATGTGATAGAAAATGACAAAATTTTGGTAGGATGGTCAGGAGAGGCCTCTTTAAGAGGTGACATTTGGGCTGGGGCCTGGCTGTTGATGAAAATCATCTCCTTGCCCTCTTCTCACATTGGCTACATCATATTGTTTGCCCTCCAGACCATGCACTTTCCTGCCTCCATGCTATTGGAGCAACTTTCTCCTGTTTGGAACCCCTTCTCCTTGTAGACCCAGCTTCCCCATCAGCAGCCCCCAGGAGATGGACTCCTCAGGCAGAAGCCACAGCCCCCTCCTCCCTGTGTTTCTGCCCTGACAACAGCACAGGCTGTGCTATATTCTATTTGCTTTCTGTGCATAGATTTCCCTCAGCAATCTGTGACCTCTTACTCATTCCTCTTCGTATTCTAGACTACAGCACAGTGTTGGGCACACAGAGGGTGCTGGCTGAATATTTGTAGAGTTGATTGGAACATAAAACCACCAGAAATGATGATTTGGTTTTGTCAGGAGTCTGCATAATGCATTGTGATTCAAAAGCAGCTTTTGTTTAGTGTCAGTGTTTAGAACACCAGCCCCTTTAACTGTGTGCATATGGCGACTGCACCAATTTCAATTAGTATGTGCATAAATACTTATACTTCTCAGACACAAGGCAGGATCTCTCTAGTTTTTTTCTGTTTGTTTCTTCTTTTCTTTTTTATTAATGCAGAGCATCCTCTGCAGCTCCTGGTGAAGCTAGCAACACTTCCTCAGGTTGGTGGAACAGTGTCAACCAGCTCCTCCACAAGCAGGGAGGGGAGGGCTTGGGGTTAGGGTAGATGAGACAAGTTCCTGTCTATGGGTACCCAGACTTTGTCCTTTCTGCTTCAGATTCTCATAAGACTGACAACCAGTGATGCATAGGTGAAGGTAAGACTATAGTTGAGAAATCTTTGTTTATGACAAAGGTCATTCTGGCACCATTCCCTGGGGAACCTCATTGCAGGCAGGTAGGGAGGAAGAGAAGCGAGCTCCCGTTTGTTGAGCACCCTGTCCATAGAAGATTCCTGGTGTCTCCACCTTGAGTCAGAATTACAGAGAATTCTGTGATGGAAGAGGAGGAGACAGAAAGTGGTTTCTGTGGTATGAGGAAGTTGAGGAGAGGGCAGCGGGGTGAGTGGAGCATACCCCAGAAGGACCAGAGGTTTGAGTGGAGGCAGGTGAATGAAAGCATCTTAGAGACCAGATCTTCTGGAGGGTGGGTGTGGAGAAGAGGCCATCAGATCTTTGAGCAGGGGAATTGGGCAGGGTTGGAGGAGGCCCTCTGTAGTAGGAAAGGGGGAAATGAGAGGGTAAAATCAGAGTTTTCTGTTTCGGGATTCTGAAGGATGTTTTGCTTCCTTTCTGTGGTGATCAGATTTGGGAAAGACTGCCATATGTGAAAACAACTCTCAAGAGGATGGTTCCTAAGCCCCAAGAACACTCAGCGTGTCTGGGTGGCTCTGTTACTGGAAACAGTGGTGCTAATGGGAATCTCAGTCATGCCTTCTGGACTTCCCGCTATTGGTACCCTACCCAGATCCCCTTTATTGGCAGGTACACCCATCATCTCCCAGCTACTGGGAGTGCTGTAGCTGATGGTTTCTACCTAAGACCCTTCCTGAGAATTGCCCTTGGGTGATGGAGCTACATCACCTGTGAGGTCATCCCCCAACTCCCCGGCATGCTAGTGACTGTCTAATACAGGCATACAAAATGTCAGCTCCCTACCTTAAGGCAGGTCAGCACTGTGGTGTAATTTATGCTCCAGAGCCCCCTGTGGATCAGGCCAAGGCTAGACTTTATCGCAAATCCCATCCTTATTGGGTGCTTTTCCTTCTGTCTCCTGCTTCTCTCTCTCCCTTACAGATTTCTCCTGAGAACATTCCCTCAATGCATTACATGCCTCTGAATCCCTGCCTCAGGCTCTGCTTTCAGAGGATCCACCCCAAGACAGAATCCACCACCCACATTCTGTGGCAGGTGCCATGGTAGGTCCTCACAACAACATTCCCTCAGGAGGGAATGTTTCTTTCCTGTCCCATGCTGCCCCCTTGGCCACAGAAGGGGCTGCCAGGCTCCATGCACCCTCTCACTGATTGTTAACCCAGCGGACCAGAACTTAATGTTTATTGGGCCACATCTTGCTGGTGGGTGAGGCCACTGCATGTCAGTGAGCCAGGGCTCTGCTCTGCCTGCCACTGTGAAGGGGGGACTGGCCATCTTTGTCCACATGGCTGATGGGGTCTGTGGACTCAGAGTCTGCCTTCTTCCCGTAGGTGAGTACAAGGATCCCAAGATTTAGATTTTGTGGTAGGAGGGAGGAGGTAGGAGGCCTCACCCAACCTCAGGACTTGTCTGTGATCACCAATCCCCCTTTGTCTAGAGAGATTTACATTTGGATACCGTATGTGTGTCTGGCCACTAATAAAGCTGGGACTCTGTTTCTATGGATCCTTGGGTGACTGGTTCCCTGGCAGAAACCCAGAAGGGGGAGTGCAATGAATGGTAGGGTTTAAACACCTACCCTCTACCCCAACCCCCTGATAAACCCTACCAAGTAAATATTATGATTCCCATTTGACCAGTGAGGGAACCAAGTCTTAGGAAATTTAGATGGCCCGAGGATACAACTTAGTATTGTCTGAGCTGGAATTTGAACCTTATATCATCTGGCTCCAAAATTCAGGCTGTTTTGTCCACATCAGAGCTTGGCAAACTATAGGTGCAATTGTGCCCACTGCCTGTTTTTGTAAATAAAGTTTTATTAGAACACAGCCATGCTCATCTGTTTACAGATGTTATGGCTACTTCTGCATGGCCACGGTAGAGCTGAATAGTTGCAACAGAGACTGTACGGCCCACAAAGCCTAAAGTTTTACTATCTAGTCCATATAGAAAACGTTTGCTGACCCTGACTCTGCACTCTATTCCTTCAGGGAGTGCTCCTTTATAGTTCAGAGAACCCAAGACACTGAAGTGTGAAAAGATACCTGGTCTTAAAATCGAAAGCTCTGGGTACAAATTCTGACTGTGCATCCCTAGTCAAGTCATCTATCCTCTCTTAGCCTTGGTTTATTCATCTATAAAGTAGATGAAAATAACAATGATAATTAATGATTTTAGTTTAAAGTTATTGAGTGCTTATTATGTGCCAAGTCCTTTACATACATTATTTCTTTTAATCCTTACATGGGTACAACACATGGTAGACATTCAATAAGAAGTTATTGAATGAATGGAGTAGGTAATGTTATCCCCATTTTCCAGATGAGGAAACTGAGGCTCAGAGAAGTGAAGTAATTTATGCAGGGCTTGGCTGCCTGTGATGGTTGGGTACAGGACAGGCACGAGAGAGGAAGGATTATGAAGGGCATTATTCTTCTGTGGGGTGGGGTGGTGGATATGGGGAGGGGGTTCTTTTCCTGGGAAGCCTTGTGGTCTGTGGGGCTGGTTTCCTGTGAAGGTAGCGAATATTGCTTCCTCTCAGCTTCTCCTCCTTGGTGGAAATTCCACAATTTAATCAGATTCTGTTCCATTCTCTTCAATTTCCCCGGCATTATCTAGCAACTGGGATTGTCAGCAAACCCATCATCTTGTTGTTGATGCATGTCAGTAAAACAAAGATTATCTGCCTCAGAAAAGCGAACACTTGGGAGTCATAATTATGGGAATCACTGGTAGTTTGGGTCCATTTGAATGAGTTTAAGCCACATGTGAGGCAGCCAGCATGCTTAAAAACTTTTCTAGTTGTGGCTCTGGTTATTTTGGTTGTGTAGGAAGATGTGAACTGCCACTCTGCCTGCATGGGGCAGACAATCTATAGTTGTCCACAAAGGTAAGGGGCAGACGAAGCAACTCTACCCGCCAGCTGCCCTTACCTTTGTGGACAATTGTAGGTGGAATAAATAGAATTCCCCAAAATGGCTCAGGAACTTTATAGCTTCACTGAGTAAAAAATGTTGGTTCTGGAAAAGGGAAATGAATTGAGTTGATTTGAGGAAAAAATCATTGTCTCAGTTTGGGTTTCTGTGGAAGTAGACCCTGAGACACAGACTGGAAAGCAAGTGCCCTATTTGTGATTGGATCCCAGGAAATACTGATAGGAAACACTGAGAAGTGAGATAGGGAAAGGAAGAAAGTCTACACAGGATCTGTTCTCAGGCAGATTACCACCGTGAGCAAATGAATATGAATTCCACTGGGGAACTTTGGGAGCCAGAACAGAACACACAGTGCAGAGTTATCCCCCTCAAGGAATGAGGGGGCTGGGGTAGTTATATGCCAACTCCCATCTGCGGAGGCCTGTCATGTTTAGTTTGCCTTGCTGCAGACCACACAGATGAAAGTTGGTTGGAGGCCCTGAAACAGTGAGGGACGAGGACACATGAATAGGGCACCAAGGAATCTGTTGCAAGCTCCAGCTCTGAAGTCAGACTATCTGGATTCAAACCTCAGATTCTCCTTCTTATTTGCTGTGTGATGTTGGGCAAGTTACTTAGCCTCTCTAGTCTTATCTGTTGGATAGGAAATATGATAACAATCCTTACCAAGTAGTTGTTAAGTTTAAAAGAGATAAAGTGTGCATGACACTTATAGGATGCACAAGGCAAACACTCAATAAATTTTAGGTACTATTAATAACTAGTCTTTCTATTCTCCTGAAATTGAATGGGGGAACATTCAGACACAGAAGAATGTTATGGGGGAAAAAGGATGAGAAACAATGACCCAAGGTTTTGTCCAAGAACTATGTGATGTACAGTGAAATAGTGAATGAATAAAGCCCTAGGGGGCAGGCCTTGCAGAAAGTGGGATGTTTCGAGAATGGCAGAGGAAGTTGTCATGGAAGAAAAGGCATTGGAGTTAGGCTACTCTCAGCTCAAATACATTCTTTTCCTTCCCCAAATGTGGAGCTCTATAAATCGTCTTCTTGTTACAGGAAGTTGGAGTCCCTTGGTAAAACCCCAACTCCAGAATCTCCTGTGTTGCATGGGGCCACCATGGTAATTATAGAGTTACCAGTAGCAATTGGAACACAGAAGCCATTCCACTGAAGAACTTCAAAGATATGAAGTTGAATTTCAAAGATAACCATTACCAGTAGGCAGTACTGCCTATATGGTGTCACTTTGGACCGGTATGAATATGTGGACTCTGGAGTAGTCTTTCAGATCCTAGCTTGTTTGTAGAAAGATCTTCTGTACCATTGATCATGTCCATGTAGCTAAAATCAAAAGCTTCTGTACCCATGGGCTGAACTGGTAGTAGCAGCAAATTGGTCAGGATATTAATTAGAACATGATGTCCAAGATAATGGGAACTAGTTGGGACATTAGAAGGCTCATGGTCGTGAGAAGAACAGGTAACGTTTATTGAAAGTTTTCTATGGGCCAAGCCAGGTGCAAAACATGTCACCAGATTATGACATTTCCCCATCACAATAGTCAAAGGTGCTGTCCCTATCATGACAGCCTACATGCTCTCCTTTCAGAGTGCTTATTAAGAAAATCTCTCTTTGCAACCAATGATTTTCTCAGCAGCCTTTTTGTCCGGTGTTTGGCCTTTCTTAACAAGCCCCCAGGTGCATTCTGAGTTGCTGGGCTGCAGATGTGGCAGGATTTCTCTTCACCTGGCTTTTGGCCCTGCTCTCTTCCCCTAAGAGCAAACGTGCTGCAGTAGGGGGAACCACTGGCTCATTGTCACTGGCAAAGCTGAGGCAGGGGGAGGACCATTTTGTCTCTGGGTTCAGCAACCCTCCTAGTGGTTAGCAGACAGCAGCATAATGGCCAGACAGTGTGAAGCTGTGCAAATTGCCTCATAAATAACTCGTAATGCACAGGCAACAGGCAGAGGCCATAGCTCATGGATAAATGACTCCCTGCCATTTCGGGGTATTAAACCAGGGCTAATCCAGACCTCTCCATGCGGATTCATTAACTGCTATGGGTTTCCCACATGCAGGCCTGCTGGGACGCAGGCTCCTTGCTTGGTGCTTCTTGGCATTGTGGTGGGGGCAAAACACTTCTGAGCAGGGCCATCAGGAAGGGAAAGTAAGTACCTTTAGCAAACAAGCTAGGGTGAGCCCTGTAGGAACCATATATTTTCTCTGGGGAACTCACTTTCTGGGGAAATCACTTTGTGGGGTAGAGGAAAACATAATAATCGTAATAGATGACATTTATTGGGCATTTACTCCGTGCCAGGCAGTGTGTTAAGTCTTCTTGTGTAATTCACACAAAAATCCCATTAAGAAGATACTATTATTACTAGTCCTATTTTTTATAGAGGCGTAGCATGCAGGCTAAGGCTCACAGAGGTTGAGTTACTTGCTTTAGGTAATACAGCCAATATATAGTGAATATATTCGTCAGCTTTTGTTATGTCGTGGTAACAAATGAGTCTCCGAATCTCACTAGTTTACAATAACTAAGGTTTTTTGCTCTACCTGTCTTTATTGCAGGATTCAGGCTGAAAGAGCAGCCCGTATCTGGGACATGCTATTCTCACGACAGAAGAAAACAAAACAAAACAAAAACAAAAAGCAGGAAAACTGGTGGAACCAGGCATGGCTTTTAAAGCTTCTGCTTGGAATTGGCATATATCACTTTTGCTTACATTTCATTGGTCAAAGGAGATCACATGGCCAAGGATCCTTTCAATGGATGGAGGAAGCTTACTCCTCAAGCAGAGAGGTACTGCAAACAATGACAATGGGACAGACATTTAATTATCTTACAGGGAAGGCAGAGAATGAAGAACAGTACTATGGTCTATGCAGGTGAGTGAACCCAGATCTTTGTGATTATAAATTTTGTACTTTTAATCTCTGCCCTTCACTGAATTGGGAGCTGGGAGAGTGGGGCTTGGGTGATGGTTCTGCACTGAGAAGCTTTATGACTAAGGGCAAATTTATTCCCCTCTCTGGGTCCAGTGTCCCTGCGTTAGTTAGATCTCCCCAGAAGCATACTCAGAGTCAAGGATTTAAGTGCAAGTAGTTTATTTAGGGAGTGATAAGAGGAAGCCCTGGTAAGAAATGGAAAGTAAGATAGGAAAAGGAAGGAAGTCAATAAGTGTGTATTGTCAGGCAGGTTACTCTCAGAACAACTGGGGCACATTCTGCTGAGAAACTTTGGGGGATACACAGCTCTGAGTAATCCTACCTGAAAGGCAAGGATGCTGGGCCACTGCCTCCCAGGCCATCACTGGTTGAGGGCTATTCCTGAGGGCAGTGACCCTCCTGCAGCCAGAAAAAAAGCCTTTGAGCAGAGTTATACGTGTTTGCAATAAGCATCCTTTGCTGTGCAGAGGTGAGCTAAAGTCCCCTTCCATGCAGTGAGAGATGTTGACTAGAAGAGCTTTAAGGGCCCTCCTACTTTTTGTCCCTTGTGCCTACAGCCCTGCCTGACATGGGACAGTGCATCCATAATCTGGCTGAGTGTGGGGATAATGGGCATTTGCATTTCCCCTCTACACTCCTAATGAAGCATCATGACCCACTACTGGGTCCTTCTCTTGCCTTCCCACTGCATGCAAACCTCCGCTTTGCAGGATGCTCCATCTGCCTCCTGCTCTTCATGAACCTGGCCCTTTCCCGGGGTGCTGCAGCTCTTGCTTCCTGCTCCAGAGGATGATACCACATCTTCCATGGTCACCAGAATGCAGCATCGATGATATCCTTGTCCCCCACTGCCACTTGCAAACTGGGCTCTCCCATTCTATCCTAAGTGCCCACACCATGGTGCTCTGATACCCCCATTGCTGTCATTTTTCATCTACCACTAACCATCCTCCCTTGTCCCCACCAAGCTCATTTCACCTATGGCTGCTTCCCAGCCTGTCCTCCCTCCTGAGCCATCAGCCTAGGCCTCTCTCTGGTCTATGAGGTTGATGCAGTTCACAACTACAATTCTTGTACCAAAATCCCTGCCTAGTTCAGGCCACCTACATCTCCCCCCAGGACAACTCAAAACAGCTTCTTCACCAGTATCCTCCTACATTCCCTGCACTCCCTCTCTCAGTTTTTGCCTTCCCATTCATCCATACTTTGGCCAAAGCAATCTTTCCAAAATATGAGTGGGCGGAGAAGTAGCAAAATGTAGTGGTTAACAATGGGGACTCCAGAAACAGGCTGTCTGGGTTTAAATCCCATATAAACTATGGGAATGTGGGCAAGCCACTTATCCTCTCTGTGCCTCAGTTTCCTTATATGCTAGATGGACCCTACCTCATAGGGTTGTTGCAATAGACCAGCTGGCACATAATGATTAGATCACCACCTGGCATATAGTGATTACTGAATCACAATTTGTTAAATAAATTGAATTTTTGATGATGTCTTTTCCTTGCTTCAAAGCCTTCAAATGCCCCGTCACTTACAGGGCAGAGTCTGAGCTGGCCATTCTGGCACTTGAGGTCCTGGGTAATTGGCTTCTACCTCCCCTTCCAAAATCAACCCCTCAGTTCCTTTTTTACCCCACAGTTCATGATTCTGCTGTTTTGTATCTCTGAGTCTTTGCACATGCTGCTCCCTTCGTCTGGTATGCCGAGCCCTGCCTCGTCCACTTGTCCATTTCTTACTGACTTCTCAGGAGCCACCTCAGGCTTTGCCTTCCCTAGAGAGATCCTGGGTCTCTTCAGGTAGAGATAATTGCCCTCCTGCTTGTAGGGACTGGGCACTGCCCCTGTCAGGGCCGGGACCAGGATGAGGTGAATGAGGCACTTACCTTGGGTGCAAAATTTAAGGGGTCATCCAAAGACTCAGTAATCAAGACAGAATATATGAATTTTCAAAACAAATCAAAATTAATGCAACAAATCTGTGTTGAAGAGAATGCACTTGTAAGCCTTGCCCCACTTGGTCTGGCCCTGTTGGATCCTGGGCCAGCCTGCTGAGATTGAAAGACCACGTGGAGGAGAGTCCAGCTGTCCCAGCTGAAGTTACCCTAGACTGGTCTATAGCCAGCTGATCCCATACTTGTCAGAGAGCCCAGCTATGGTCAACAGAGCCACCTACATGACCCACAGCTGATAGCAGACACCTGAGTGAGCCCAGCTGACCCATAGACCTGTGAGCAGTCTATGGGTCATGCTCTTCCACTACTGTATTTGGGTGGTTTGTTATGTAGCTTAAGCTGACTAATACACTTCCTCTAGCCATAGAGCCACTGAGCGCATCTTCCCTCTGCCTGGTGAGATCTCTGTCTTCTGGTCTCCTTCACTCCTTAGTCTTTGGCCTAAGACTTTAGAGAGGCTTTTCCTGACAGTGCCAGAACTCCCTCCTCAGAGCCCTCATTCTACTGCGTAACTCTGTCTCTGCCCTTCACACAGCTATACTTCTGCATTTATTTATGTGATTGTCTGATGCCAGTCTCACCTGCTAGACAGTAAGCAGCATGAGGGCAAGAATCATGCTGTTCAGGTCTGTACTGTAACTTGGCACATAGTCAGTGCTTGATAATTGTGCTGAGTGAATGAATACATGAAAGAAGGGTTTATTTTTATACACAATTTGAGAGTGTCTATCAAGCCCCATGATTTCTCCACTTTTCATCTAGTGATATAACAGGTAAAATGGACCCCTGATGCAAAGGTAATGGGCCTCTCCTGGGGACCCTCCACCCCGTGCTACACAAAGACCTCTCCACTCTTCTTTTGAGCAGGGCTTCTGGCACAACACAGACTGTAATGGGCATGGTGCTCCTGGAGTAGAGGAGCACACAGTCTCTGCACTGGAGCAGAGGAGGTGAGTCTGGCTGAGCTGGTGTGTGGGCAGGGTGGAGGAGGGGTGTGACTTGAAGAGGAAAGCAGCTATGGGTGGCCCAAAGGGGGGCAGTGGGAGGCCTTCCCGGGGACCTCCCTCTGACTCATCTGGTATCACTCCTTCCAAACCTCCCCAGCCCCTGCTGTCCAGCACCTGTCACCTGCCCCAGTCCCTTCACTGTGGCCCTGGTGGCCTCGTGGGCTTTTCTTGGAGCACAGGGTCCCATACTTGGTTTTCTGACCTCCACATACCATGATTCCCAATTCATTCCAGTTTCTCAGTCTGGGAAAGCAATATAGGCTAAGACTGTGGGACTTCAAGCCACACAACCTGGGTTCAAATCCCAGCATGGCCTCTTACTAGCTGTATAGCTTCAGGCAAGTAACTTAACCTCTTAGTTCCTGACCTTTAAAAAGGGCTCATCCCCACATCATGGTTGTTATGACAATCAAACTGAGCCAGAGTGTGTTAAAGCCAACAGTGCTTGCTACATGGTAAGTGTGATATCAGCATTTTTCTTCTTCCGTTTGGCTGGCTTGAGGCCCCGATTCCAGGCTGATGGTCCAGCACATCTACCCAGGCTGGGCATACTGTTTCTTGTCAGGGAGTGCTGTGCAACTCCGGGCTATGTTTCAGGTGAACTCCTGTCTTTGTTCTTCGAAGGGCTGGCTCTGATGGAGAAATGTCCTTGGGCAAGAAGCAGCTGCGCTGGAGCTGTCTCCCAGATATACATTGCCTGCATGCACACGCACACACACACACACACACACACACACACACGCACACTCTCTCGCTCCTGCCCAGCCCACTCCAAGGCTCTCTAGGAGCCCTTCAGTCCTTGTTCAGCCTCATCAACACCTTATTATAAAATCCTTTTCCAGCTCTCTGTCCAAAGGTCATCACAATTATAATCACGGCTGTAATTATGTCCAACTTGTTAGCACCCCACTGGGGATTGTGGGAGCACTGTCACTGGCCTAAGAGGCCCAGCTCCGAGAGGACTTCTGGCCCATGTCTCCCGACTGGGAACAGTGTGACCACCCCTCCAGGGATGGTGATGGTCAGGGTCCTGCCTGCACCCCCAGAGACGCCTCCTTTATTCACCAGAGCCCCACACGTGCTGCTCCCCGGAGTGTTCTCTGCCCCTGGGGGACCTGCACTGAGGAACGTGGGCTGGTGTCACACAGGGCAGGGGATGATGGTTTTCCTCACATCTTTCTGTGATGCTCTTCAGGTGTGTCTCCTGCTGTTTCTGATGAGAATGCAGGCAGCGTAAGTGAGAGACAAGATGGGGATTTTGACGGGAAGAGCCTCGCTGGGTGGCAGGATGGAGGTGAGATCTCTGGGGCAGGATGAACATGTTGTGCGTTCGTTCGTGTGACAGAATCGGGCTCACCAACATGTCACAGGTCTTGCAGAGAGGACTGTGACTCCTCACCTTGAAGTGCTTTGTCCATTGTTTTGGCTAAATTGTGTCCCCTCCCATAATTCACATGCTGAAGTCTTAACCCCCAGCTCTTCAGAATATGACTATATACTTGGAGGTGGGAGCTTTAAAGAGGTCATTTAGGTAAATGGGGTCTTTAACGTAGGCCCTAATACAATATGAGTCTTTATAAGAAGAGATTAGGATACAGACACGCACAGAGGAAAGACCATGTGAGTACACATGGAGGAGACAGCTGTATTAGTCAGGGTTCTCCAGAGAAGAACTAATAGGATATACGAAGGTGTTTGACAAAGTGCATGGAAAAATTCGTATTATTTTTTAATTCTATTTTTCCTAGAACTTTTTAAGTCCCCTTGTGTATATAGACATAGAAAGACATTTATTGTAGGAATTGGCTCATGTGATTATGTAGGCTGAGGAATCCCAGAATCTGCTGTCTGCAAGTTGAAGGCCCAGGAAAGCCAGTGGTATAATTCCCCACAAGACCGAAGTCCTGAGAACAAGGAACTCTGATGTCCATGGGCAGAAGACAGATGTCCCAGCCCAAGAGGAGAGAATAAATTCACCCTCCTCCACCTTTTCTATTCAGGCCCTCAGGGGTCTCTATCTCCTGGTATTCATGCCTTTGTAAAATTCTCTCCCCTTGAGAGTGGGCCAGACCTACTGACTCACTTCAAACACGTAGAATATGGCAAAAATGAAGGAATGTCACTTTTGAGATTAGATTATTAAAAGACTGTGCCATAAGGAAAATAGAAGTCCTGACAGCATTCAGGTATTTTTGCTGGAATTAGACTTCCTGGCCAGATCTCTTATGTCTAGGGAAGTGGGAGGTGAGCTAACCATGATTAAACAACCACAAAATGCTAAGCTTTTCACTTGCTACCTTGTTTATTCCTCATACACAGCTCTGTGAAGTAGGTATTATTACTACTTATTACATGTGCAAAGGATAAAAGAAAAAAACCATTAAATTATGCATGTTTAAAAAACATGTGGTTTTTTGTCTTGAGTGCTTTCTTTCTCTTGTTCTCTTGCTTGCTTGCTCTGAGGGAAGCCAGTTACCATGTTCTGCTCTGCAGAGAGGCCTATGTGCAAAGAATCACAGGAAGCAACAGCAAGTGAGGAACTGAATCCTGCCTACAACCAGGTAAGTGAGCTTGGAAGTGGAATCTCCTCCAGTTGAGCCTTCAAATGAGACCACAGCCCTCAGTTTACAGACTGATTGAAGTCTTGAGGACCCAGCTCAGCCATCCCTGGATTCCTGACCCTCAGAAACTGTGAGATAGTAAGTTTCTGTTGTTTTGAGCTGCTAAGTGTTAGGGAAACTTGCTATGCAGCAATAGATAATGAATACAGTCCCCTTCCTTCAAATCTCTTAGTAAGACTGAGGAAGCTACATGTTCTTTTCCCCTAAACACCTTTTAGGTTTGAGAAACCTTATTGTGGGAGTGACTAGTGATGTTTTCAGAGCATCCTCTGCCTAATTTGCCAAGACTGACCAGAAGTAGGGTTTGAGGGGGCACCAGGGAAGAGAGCCAACATCTGTCTTTCTGCAGTGACCCATGCTAGTCCTGGTCTCAAGTTCTCCATCCCCTTCACATTCTGCAAGCCTCACCCTGCCTGTCTGTGAGCTGCTCATGTGGATACCTGTTTTGAGGGGGGCGGGGCACATTGGCAGGGAGTCAGCAGATTGCAACATAGACAGGAATGGAAGAGAAAATGGAGCATGAGCTGGCAGCCCCACGGGAGGCTCACCTAAATCCTGAGAAATGGTGGGAGGGAGAGGTGGGTCTTCCAGATGCCTGTGTTTTGGCATGTAGCCCAGTGGGGAGGGTACAGGAGTCTCCCCATGTGTGGGAAGTGCCTGCTGGTGGCTTACCCCTGCAGAGCACCTTTCATACCTCATGGCTCTGACACAATGTGGCTTCTAGGCTGAGGGCAATATGACACCCCACTGTGGGGTTTTGCTGGTCTTGCAAGTCTGCATGGCAGACCCCACCAGCAACTAGAGAAGGAGCTAGGATGGGAGATAGCTGAGATGCCTGGGTATAATTCTCAGGGACACCCCCCACACAAGGGAGACTTTGAGGGCATAAATGTCCTTCAATAGTATATATAGTCAAAACAGGAGAAATACCCCAGCTGGTTAGATTGTGACCCATTTTTACTCCCACACTGGTATGGCTTGGAATTTTGGCAAATACTAACAATGGTTGTAAACACAACTCATTGAGCATTTCCTGGGTACTTAGCAAGCCCTGGGAAGTGTGTTAGTGTTTCCTATGCACTAAAATATTTATTTAATCCTCACAGCTCCTCTATGCAGGAGGGTTATTATTAGCCCCATTTTATAGAGGCTGAGAGAGGTTTAAGTAACCTGTACAGGAACACTGACCCAGGAAGTGAAGAAACTGTTCCCCATAAACCCACTGTCTGGCTTAAAAGTCCATGTGTGCAAGTTCTTTGCTGTTTCTAACCGTTAGTACAGAGCCTGAAGGCTGAGCTTCAGTGTGTGAGTGGATTCATGGTCTCTAATGACAGGAATGCCCCTACTATGTGCCAGCATTACGCAGTTCACATAGTTCATTTACTCATTGTATAACAAGCCTCTGAGGTAGGTAATGATAGCTTCATTTTGCAGCTGCAGAAACTAACACTCAACGAGGTTAAGTCTCCTGCTCGTACTCACCTGCAAGTGAATGGCACAGCTGGGATTCAAGCTCAGGCTGTCTGACATAAAAGCCCCTTCTCTTTTCAGCCTCATCTTAGTGGAAACAGTGGGGAGTCTAAAGGGAGGTTTGCCTTGAGCCCCCAGGCACCCTGATTGATTTCAGGCACTTTCCAAAAGAACCTGGGGGTGCACATGGGTAAGGAAGGGTCTGAGCATCCTGCCTGTGCTGTGGGCAGAGGGCTCCCCGTGGCAGCCCTGAGAGTGCACACCTAGCCACACGTGGGAGGGCTGAGCTGGCTCTCTCTCTGCTTCATTGATGTGGAGTGAGTTGAAGGTTATTGCAATGAATAATAAATGAGCTATCATAGTGGAGCCGATTATTCCGAAGTGTTACCGATGTTTGTGTTGATAAAAATGAATAAATGGCTAAGTGTTTGCAGAGAATGGAAGAGAAAAGGCATAAAGAGGAAATTCATATGTGCCTCTGATAGTTAGAAACAATGAGTCTTGAAACAGAGGCAATCAAGGAATGGGATAAAGCAGCTTTGTGATTTGTTATGTAAGGAAAATAATGACAGAATCTTTCATTTCTGGCCACGTTGGCTGCAAAGTGGTAATAGACATTGGCTTTGAACAGAGGAGATAAGAGACCACGAGAAAAATAAAGTTCAGAACAGTGGATACAAGAACCAAATTGTTGCTTGGCTTTTCTCATGGAGAGACAGAGACATATGGAGGAAGGACACAGCTGCAGCTATTTCAGGCTTTTCTGAAACAGACAGGGGAGCCTGACTCGCCCCATATGGGGGTGGAGGACTCACCCCCAGGACTGGGAGCCAAGGTCAGATGCAGGAGAAGTCAAATTCAATGGATGGGGCCAGCCAGCCATGGCGTAGCTCTTTATACAGATGACCCTAATCAAGCTGTTCACAACTTTCTTTTTCTCCCACTGCTGAGACACATTCCCAGGTTCAATTCCCATCAACCTGGGCACAACTCCTCCTCTCTCTTTCCTACTCAAGAAGAGCATACTACAATGCAAGAGAGTGAGAATGATGCTGTGTCTGTGGTTTCCAAACTGTGTGCCCGGGTGCCACAGAGTACCACAGCAAACGCAGAGGGGTGGTATGGGATATTTTAAATGTTTTGAGGGGAACTTGACATCCTCTGTATATTGTGCTAACTGCCCGTGGTTTCAACCTTAGATCAGGCTACATTCCTTTTGATGACATATCTTTGCAAAGCTGGGTTTTCAGTCATTGCTGTGATAAAAATCAAGTATAGTGTGTAAAACAGTGTAGAGTAGGCCATGAGGGTGGTGGCGTCCAATCTGGTTCCAAGTTTTGGGAAGTTGTGCAATGCCCAACAGGTACACCCATCCCATCACTAAGTAATTATAGTTGTTTGATCATGTGATAATCTTTTTTCTTTCAATTTATGAGTGTTATTTTTCAAATCAGCGACTAACTTGGTTATGTTAAGACATAAATACTTATTAAATTGTTTGGAACTAACTACTCAATAAACATAATTGTTAGGTATTTCTGTTCATCATATTAGTTCTCCCATGAAAAAATTACAGAGACACTAGAGATGCTGTCAACAGGGAAAGTTTAGAAGCTTCTGTGTTATGCATCAGTTAGGCCCTAGTGGGAAACCCAATGTTACACTCAAACTGGGTAATTTGAAAAGAGCTTAAGAAAGAAATTCTTTCCAAAGGTTTGAGAAGAGTATAGAGAAATCACAAGGAATAGGTAGTATCCTGGGGTTAGTAATGGGGAGAGGGAATGGCGGAGTTGGGAGGAGGAAGGAGAAAGGGAGTGGCCACCACCACCTGTGGCTGGAGCGGTGGGGAGAGGGCTGCCTGACAGTGGGCATGGACTTCAGCCAGGCAACGCGGTCAACTTCAGCTCTCAGCACAGAGAGACTGGGAAAAGAAATGCCCTGACCTTGCTTTTTGTTTTGGTGGCTGGCCAGTACGGGGATCCGAACCCTTGATGTTGGTGTTATAACCAACTGAGCTAACAGGCCATCCCTCAACCTCACGTTTATCTCTCCCTCCCAGCTCCTGCAGGTGCTCTCCATTGCCCAAATCCAACAGAAGCCAGAGGGCACGGGAGCCTCTTGACGTAACCATAGGGGTTACCCTCCCTGGCACAAAAGATGGTGGGAAACTGCCCTTGGAGGGACAACTAGGAGCAGCCCAATATACCATTACAGGGCTAAATTGGAATCTGCTCTTGCTTGTACAAACAATAGCAAATCCTTCTCAAAACTCTGGAATCCATGAGAACTAGACAAGCGGTTATCGAGCACTTGACCATGTGTGCTCCTGAGCTAAGCACATTACATGCAGTATCTCATGTGATCCGTAAACAGCCTTACCAGATAGGTCCTACTGTTCACTCCAAAATGGAACACATAACAAATACGTGGTAGGGTTGTTGTGAGGAAGAGAGAAAATATATTAAGACAACTTCTTTTTATTGAAATGTATTAATTATACATACTTGCAGGGCACAGAGTTATATTTCCATACATGTATACAATGCGTGATGATCAAATCAGGGTAATTAGCATTTTCATCACCGCAAAACTTAACCATTTCTTTGTGCTGAGGACATTCGATCTCCTCTCTTCTAGCCAGTTGAAAACATGCAGTAAATTATTGTTAATAACAAATGTCTAGCTCAACTGTACACCAGTAGAACTTATTTTTCCTGTCTAGCTGTTTTGGGTGCATTAATCAGCCTCTCACTATACCTCTTCCCCTTCCCTTTCCTCCTGTAGTAACCACAGTCATGAAGATGACTTCTAACAGGTACATAGTGGGGCTCGATCAATGGAAACTATTTTTATTTTTATTTTTTGCTATAATTTTCTCACTAAAAAACATTCCAATGGGGAAGAAAAAGTGTTGGCCAACTAACATGAAAGTATTCTTTTCCTCAGTGGTTGCATTTCCTAGTAGAAATGAATGAAATGTCACCTGGCCCCTGTGCATTACATGTATGTGGTCAGTCCTCCAGAATCCAGTCTCTTGCATTTCTCACTCTGCAGTGAGGTGGGTCAAGCCAACGCCATGGTAGCCTCACAAAGCTGCCATGTCCCACAGAGATCAGCCTGCAACACTGGCTTGGCAAAGCTATGTGGTGCCAGTGGTTCTCAGTCTATGCCCACAGAAAACAGCAAAATCACATCACAGTGGCCTTTCTCCAGCTCATCAATAACATCAAGGTCTCAGGATAGAACTTTCTCAACTTTAACTTTTTCTCCCATAAATTTTCTTTAAACTGAGCCAAAAATGAATGAACAATAAATATTAATGGGAAATTTAAAAATGTGATTTTTAGAGGAGAGTTTTATGTATTGTTATTTTTTTGAGATGCAGAAACCTGCATGCATATAATATAGTCATATTTTCTGCTAGTAAAATTGTTCCTGACTCATGTGACAGAATTAAGTACATCAATTTTTTCTTGTGGTTAGGCAGAAAGCATCCCATCTTCCCAGTGTCTGAATGAATATGAAACTACTTTCATATGGCGTAAAATTACATGTAAAAATTATATGGTGTAAAATCATATGGTGTAAGAATAGAAATGTTGTATTACCATCATCGTCATCACTATCATCACCATCATCATTGTCACCATCAACATCATTTCTTTACAAGGGAATCAAAATGTGTCCTTTATGTGTTCTTCACTACATTATCTTGAGTAGAGGATTTAAAAGCGAGGCCCCTGGACCAGCAGCATCAGCAAATGTGAATTATCAGGCTTTCCCTGAGAACAACAGAATCAGAATTTCTGGGCATGAGACCCAGCAATCTGTGTTTTGACAAGTCCTCCAGGTTGAGAACCATTGTTCTTAAGTAACCCTTATACAAACCAGTGAAATGGGAGCCATTGTCCCCACTTCAGAGGTATAGAAACAGCTTGAGAGAATGTTCACAGTTATTAGGTAGCAAGACTAGGGTATGGACTAAATTCTTCCATCTCTAGGATGAGTCCTTATCCCAGACATCACTTGCTCATACATACAACTAACAAATCAAGAAACTATGCATCCACTCTTTTGTGGAAGGTACAACAATAGGTAAGGCACAGTTGCCAGCACTCACTCTCTTAAGATAAGGCAGAAAACACTCAGCAATTAAGTGCTAAATAGCATCATTACCAATGTCATAGGATTTCAGAGATGATGGGTCACTGTGGTCTGGGCTCCATGTGAATGGTGTCCTCTGGAATTGTTCAAGGTACCCCAGGTTGCTAAGATCCTGATCTGATATCCCCAGAAACTGGTGGCCCTTAATTAGGTCTGGAGGGACAAAGGTGATCCTAGATGGTTGGAGGAGGAGGAGTTCAATAGTTGATTAGCAAATGGGCGAAAATAGCATGGCTTTTATACAGTAAAGTCAGATTAAGTGATTGAGAAGAAGCAGCCAGTAAAAGCCTTTACTGAAAAATGAGTGTTATGGGACCTCTTCCTGCCCAAATAACTGTAGTGGACAGCATCTCCACCTGTTAATTGGGAGACTGATTCCATTCCACAATGAGGAGGTAGCCATGCCCTTCTCAACCTCTCTCCCAATTACTACCAGATCAAGGGGCCAGCAAACTTTTTCTGCAAAGGGCCAGGCATTAAACATTTTGGTCTTTGTCATGCGTATGGTTTCTGTAGCAACCATACAACTTTGCCACTGTGCAACAGCAGCCAAGGGCAATATGTAAATGAATGGGCATGGTTGTGTTCCAGTAAAATTTTATTTATGGAAAGTGAAATTTGAATTTTATATAATTTTCATGTGTCACAAAATCTTTTTCATTTGATTTTTTCCAACAATTTAAAAGTGAAAAAACCATTCTTAGCTTGCAGGCCATACAAAAACGGTAGGCCAGATTTGGCCTACAGGCTGTTGTTTGCTGATCCTTATACTTGGTCATAAACCTCATGAAGATAGAGAACATTTCTTTTCTCTCATTATCATATACCCAGTACCCATCACAGTGCCTGATACGTGTGGCCATTCAAAAATAAATCTGTTGCATGAATGAATGAATGAATGAATGAATGAATGAATGAATGAATGAATGAATGAATGAATGAATGAATGAATGAATGAATGAATGAATGAATGAATGAATGAATGAATGAATGAATGAATGAATGAATGAATGAATGAATGAATGAATGAATGAATGAATGAATGAATGAATATGGTCCATTTGCCTTTGTTTCCTGTTTGAATTTGCCCAAAGAAAACATAAGGCAAAGAAGCTGAGAGGGATTAATCAGAAGGTATTCAATGGCTTCTCTTGTCTACATTTTATGTAGGAATTTACAACGCTTCTGATTTTAGCGAAAGGAAAGATTAAACAGAAATCTCTGTAAGGGCTTTAGTTGTCAATCTGTTCTGAAGCTCTAAAATGCTAGATACAGAACTCCAATCTGCCAAGAATGTTTTTGTAAAGCCCAAGGATGAATCCAGAATTATAAAGTTGTTCTCTACTTAAGCCCAGAGGGAATTCTAAGATTAACTATGATTGTTCACAGCAGAAAGTTAGTAAAAATGTGTTCATAATACTAAGAATTGTGTGGTTTTAAATGTTGTAAGTTGTGAATTACTTTTTAAATATATGGTAACTAGATATGAGTACTTGGTGTTGGGGTGGGATTGGGGGTTTCTGTAAAATGTATTTTAGGCAGCACATTCAAGCTGTAAAGGCACAATACTGGCACCTCCCATGATAAACAGGCCTCTGCTGGAGGCCACGACTGAGCCAATGTTGAGCATTGGAGAACAGGTAATGTCAATGAGCTTCAACCAATGAAGAATCTTAAAAATTTTTTAAAAAAATGAGTTCCAAAGCATAATTATGTACATGGGAAGAATAACCAGGAAAGAGCCTCAAAGGTTAGACCTTCCTCCTTGGATAGGGGATTTATCCCAACCCACCTCTGTGAAGAGAACAGAGCAAACCTGGCATTTCAGATCAGGGCTGTGGATGCTAACAACACGTGTGTGCTGGGTGAAACTTCCTGTTGTCTAAGACCTTCCCTTTCCAGCTCATTCTTAACAATTATTATTATATGCTTTAATAATTCAATGCAGAGTGTTTATACATGTGACTTTTTAAACAGAAAGAGGAAACATTCTTAACCGGGCAGAGGAGACATTTCACCGCGTTTTCAGGAATCCCTTTTGTTCAGCTTATTATTCCCTTATTTATTTCTGTTTCTCCAGCACTTGTTCTCTCCTCCACTGCTAACAGCATCCTTCTTCTTCCCTCCATTTAGCTGAGGCTGCTCCCACCCCTGGACCAGGCAAGGGCACATGATCTTGGACTAGCCAATCAAAGCATTACACCCCCTTGGCTGTAGTGATTGGTTTAGGAATGAGCATGTGACCTAAGCTAGACCAATAAGAAGTATTCCCAGGTCTTTTCTGAGCCCACTGATTAAATGGTGAAGCTATGAGGCTGGCAATTGAAAATTGCCCCTGGTGGGTCTTGCCATGATGAGGAAAGGTCCTCCTGAGAAGGGTGGTGACATTGAGGATGGCCACTGCTGACTTACTTTACCTCGTGGATTTTTTTTTTCTTCCTTTTTTTGTCTTTTTTTTTACTGACCGGTAACAGGATCACAACCCTCGGTGTTGCGCCCACACCACACTCAGCCAGTGAGCGGGAACCAGTCTCCACATGGGATCCGAACCCTCGGCGGGAGTGCCGCCACGCTCCCAAGCGGTGCACTTCTCCAGTGCGCCACCGGGCCGGCCCTACCTTGTGGATTTTTTACTTCCCAGGCTTTAAAGTGCTGGAGAATAATATCTATCTCACAGTGTTGTTTTGGGAATTACACACAAAATACTTTGCATGTATTTGAAAAGCATTTCTCCTTTTCTCCTTATTTCCTCTTTTCTTTCTTCCTTTCTTCTCTCTCTCCCTCCCTCCTTCCTTCTCTCTGACCTTATCTTCCTTTTAAGAAACTCCCCAGAAAGGATGATTATTTGGGGACAGGCTTCATGACTGCATCCAGTGGCTGCCCTTGCAGGGGACTGGGGTGGTCATGGGGCAGCCGTTTTGGAGGCCTCAGTGAATGTGACATTTGCAGGGCTGGTGTGGCCACCCAGAGGGTGCGGGGCCAAGAAAGGCAAAGGGTGGAGGTTAAGGGAACAGATCTTTGTTGATCATAAAGAAGAACTTTCTAATCTAAGAGCTTTCCAATAAAGGCAAGAGCATCTCAGAGCCTTGGTGAGTTTCCAGTCCTGGGAGCATCTATCCAAGGATGGATGGCCATCTCTCAGTATATTATGATTCTCCAGAGAAACAAAACCAACAAGATATGTGTGTGTATATATTTAAAATTAATTTGCTTTTTAATTTTTATTTATTTTTTGTGACCGGTAAGGGGATCGTAACCCTTGGCTTGGTGTCGTCCGTGCCACGCTCAGCCAGTGAGTGCACCGGCCATCCCTATATAGGATCCGAACCCGTGGCCTCGGCACTCCGAGCGCCGCACTATCCCGAGTGAGCCGCAGGATCAGCCCAAAATTAATTTATTTTTTAAATTTTTAAAATTTTTTTTGTCCTTTTTGGAGACCGGCCGCACCGCGCTCAGCCAGTGAGCGTTGTGAGCACACCGGTCATCCCTATATAGGATCTGAACCCGCGGCGGGAGCGCTGCTGCGCTCCCAGCGCTGCACTCTCCCGAGTGCGCCACGGGCTCGGCCCATCCAAAATTAATTTATTTTAAGGAACTGGCTCACATGATTGTGGAGGCTGGCAAGTCCAAAATCTTATAGGATAGGCTAGCAGGTTGGATACCCAGGGAAGAGTTGGTGTTGCAGATTAAGTCTACAGACAGTCGGGAGGCAGAATTTCTTCTTCCCCAGGAGACCGCAGACTGTTTTCTCTTACGGCATTCAACTGATTGGATGAGGCCTACCCACATTATGCAAGATAATCTGATTTACTCAAAGTCTACTGATTTAAATGTAAATCTCATCTGTAACATCCAGACTGGTGTTTGACCAAATCCAAATATCTGGGTACTGAGGCTTAGACAGGTTGACACATAAAATTAACCATCACAAGGCCACCCCTTGTCAAGGTGGCATCCATACACATCTTAGGTCACAATTTCCAAATAGAGACAATTACAAGATCATTCTTCTGCCTAGCGTGGTACAACTATCCTGTGTACAACCAAAAACACCCTAACCATTTCTCCAGAAGAAGAGGCAAAGTCTTTGAGTGATGTTTACTCTTCTTGATATCCTGTAACTTAATTGTATGATGTAAAGTTAACAACATCTAAATACTGTGATATAAAGTCAACACATCTTACGTTACATGATAAGGGGATAAAAGAGGGAATACAACAAGGATATGTGCTTAGTACACCCACATACACCAACATATTCATAAAAAATGAGAAATAAATCCTTATTACAATAATTACAGTCCTCATTTCTGTAACTAGTCACATGGTCATAGCTGGTATTCACAACTACCTTCTTTTACTACCCATACTGTATTCCCTTTGCCCTTAGCAAGCACCTCGGCTGGTCGTGGCTCTTTACCTGGTGGGGTGACCCAAACCTTTATTCTTGAAGTGTATGGGACATTAGTAGTTCTGCCTGGATTGGGCTGTGACAGTTTTACATTGTCTTTAATCACAAGGCATGGAAATACTAAGAGATACCCTAAGGGATGTCCTGTATTCTGGATATATTCTTCCTTACCTCCATTGTTGAGAAGTAGTCCAATTTCCCCTTGGCGGTCAGGATGAATCACCCCAGACAGCACAGTAACTCCCTTCTTTGCCTGTTTATTCAGTCAGGAAAAACCTTAAGCGGCTGGTAGTCTAAACTTCTAGTTTCATGGAATTGTTTTTGTGTCTGTTGGTGGAAGTGTTCCTCCTTTTAGAACTAAGACCTCTAGGCCAGCAGAGAATAAGTTTGCAGAAACAGGAAGCAAAAATTTTGCTGGTGGGTCATTACGGATAATGGTGAGTGATGCCACTTCCATTTCCACCCTTTGATTTCTGGACCCATGACTCCTGGCTACAGGAGAAACAGTACCTTATATTAGACACTGGTTAAGAGCACATGCAGCCTCCTGGAGAACCTTGCCTCAGCCCTACAAGGTATTGACACCTAGCTGGTGCTGTAACTAAGTCTTCAAAAGGCCATTTCGCCATTCTATCAAGACAGCTGCTTCAGAATGGAGGGGAAGATGGTCAGACCAGCGCATCTCATGAGCATGGGCTCATTGCTTCACTTCCTTGCTGTGAAGTGAGTTCCTTGATCAGAAGCAATGCTGTGTGGAATAGCATGATGATGGATAGGCATACTGTAAGTCCATGGATGGTACTTTTGGCAGAAGCATTGCATGCCAGGAAGGCAAATCTGTATCAAGAGTAAGTTTTTATTCCAATAAGTACAAAATGCTGCCTCTTCAAAGATGAAAGAGGTCCAATGTAGTCAACCTGCCACCAGGTAGCTGGCTGATCATCCTGGAGAAAGGTGCCATATGGGGACTCAGTGTTGATCTCTGTTGCTGGCAGATTGGGCACAAAGTAGTGGCCAAAGCTAGATCAGCCTTGGTGAGTGGAAGTCCATGCTGCTGAGCTTCCGTCTCTGCCACCATGGCCACTTAGTTCATGAGCCCATGGGGCAATGATAGGGGTGTCCTGGGAAAGAGGCTGACAGGTGTCCATAAAACAGGTCATCCTAACCACTTGACTATTAAAATCCTTCTCTGTGAGGTCACCCTTTGGTGAGCATTTACATGGCACACAAATACTATCCACACACTTCTTCCCTGGACCTTCTTGCCATCAATTTTCCAATTATGTTTTTTCCAAGTCCCTGACCATGTAGCTAAACCATTGGCGACAGCCCATGAATCAGTAACTAACCAAACATCTGGCCATTTCTCCTTCTGAGTGAAATGAATCACTAGGTGCACAGCTTGAAGTTCTGCCCACTGAAAGGGTTTCCCTCCATGGTAGCCTGTCAGGGGTTCCCCAGAAAGAAGCTGTGTTGACGCAGCTGTCCACTCCTGAGTGATGCCTGCATATTGTTCAGAACCATCTGTCAACCAGGACTGTTTTCTTTTCCTGATTGTAGGGAACTGATTATAGGGAACTCCCCATGAGGCCTGTCCACATTATGGAGGGTAATCTGCTTTACTCAGTCTACTGATTTAAATGTTAATCTTATCTAAAATATACCTCCACCACAACATCCAGGTTGATGTTTGACCAAATATCTGGGTACCATGGCCCAGCCAAGTTGACGTATAAAATTAACCATCACAATCAAGTTTGTAATAGAGGGGACTTCTGTTCAGGTAGAGAGTTTGAACTAAGCTTCCAAGATGGCATCTGTCTTGCAAACTACAACCTGTGATTTGTTCAACTAATGCTGGCACAGGTGCTCCCTTTAACCTGGACTGAGAAAAACATCAGGTGGCAAAGGTATCTTTTCCCCCCTGTGGCAGTGGTTCCCAAGACCTTTTGTGTATCAAAATCAACTGAACAGCTTGTTAAAACATAAATTGTTGGGCCACATCCTGAATATCTGATTAAACAAGTCTGGGATAGGCCCCTTAATTTGCATTTCTAGCAAGTTCCCAGGGGATGCTGATGCTGCTGGCCCAGGGATCATGCTTTGACAACCACTTTCCTATAGGTTCCCTAATTCTATGAATGATGGTTGGTGTATTGTTGAAAAAATATCAGGCTAAGAGATAGGAGACCTGAGTTCTTGCTATTTGCTGCTGTGAGTTTTTGAGCAAGTTGTCTACCCTCTCTGGGCCTGGCTCATCCCCAAAAAGAGACAAGTTAAGTCATTTTTTCAATATACGGGACTCCTTCAATCAACTTTTCTTTTTATGGGCACCATGTTTGGAGAGATTATTTTCCCCCACAAATGCAAAGTGTATTTAAATAACAGCCTGGTTAGCCTTATTTTTGGCAAATATTTGATTTCTTTTTTCTCTTTGAAATAGTGTCAGTAGCTCAGGGATCCCTGGGTCCATAACCACTGAGTTAAATGATATTTAAGGTTTCTTCTCATAGTTTAAAGAATGTGACATTCCAGGACAACCAGGACACAATGCCAAACTGTGAGTTAACTTTTGGGAAGTTGGTGAGCCTGCGCTCCCATTGAAGTTGCCAATAGCTTGTTGAGGATACTTTTGGGGACTTTTCAGATACCATTTGGAAGTTAGACTGGGTGGCTTCTGAGGTCTTTTTCTCAGCTCTAAGACTGTGGTTTTAGGCAGCCACAGACTATCCCAGGTCACCTCTTGGGGCCCCCCAATTGAGAATTTTGAATTCCAACTGATTCAAATGTTTTGGGGTTCATGTCCCAGGCATGTTCTCCTGGGGGTTCATTAGTTTCCAAAAGAGATTAATGTGTTAAATTAATTTAGATGCTTCCTGTTAGAGTGATTTTGATTCTCGTTAAGCTGAATGAGTTCAGTTGTGTCCTCTGTTGATAAATATATCACCTGGGCCTCACACACCCAGAAGGGATGGTTGCAGAACATCTGGGCCTCTGCTAGCTGTTGCCAACCTTGCCAACGATGGTTGGCAACACCTCTGTGCTCACATCTTTTCTGCTAAGTGAACTGTTAGCTTGTGCTAAAAGCATGTGTGAGCTTGATCACGTGTATGCAATGCATGGAGTTGAACTGCTACTATGGGGGGAGGGGGAAGAGGAAAGCTTGCTGTTTTGAATATTTTTGTCTCCTTGAGAGTATGTAAAACCAAATGTGTCTGTGAATTGGACTGATTTTCAGAGACTTTCCCATATACTCAAGTTGATAAGATTCTTTTTTATGCAAATGTTTTCTAAGCACTAACACTCTCCCAGGTTCAATGTGAGGTCCTGAGAAGACGTTTTGGCTTCAGTTCCTCGCAGTCGAACAAGGCAGCCAGTCTAAACAGACATGAAAAGAAACACAGAAAGCTAAGTGGGGACTGATGAGGAAGAAAATTACCTCTCTGGGGCTTTCAGGAAAGGCTGCTCTTCAGATCAGCTGAATAGCTAACTTTGGAATTGATACAAGCAAGGTAGGCCCTTCAAATGGGAAACTAAATTGACGCTTCATTGCTGGATCTTTGAAGGATGTGATGCTCACCAAGCAAAGGCAGGGGGACTTCCTGGCACTGGAGAGGCGTGTGCAAACCCTCAGTCTGTTTTGAATGTGTCAAAAAGGTGTGTGGTTGCGTATGAATGGAAGATGGAGCAGGTGGCAGTAAGTGTAGGAAATCAGGAAAATCAAGGCTAGACAGACTGCAAAATTTCTTTTGTGCCATGCTTTTGAGCAGTGGTTCTCACACTTGAGCATGCATCAGAATCACTGAGAGAGTTGTGGAAACTCAGACGGCAGGGCCGCACTTTGAGAGTTTCTATTTCAGTACTGTCTCTTGGAGCCTGAAAACTTGTATTTCTAAAAAGTGCCCAGATGATGCTGTTGGTCCAGGGACCACATTTTGGGAATCACTGCTATAGAGTTTGGATCTTTGAGCAATGGGATGCTCCTGACAATTTTCTAAGAAGGAGCATGACAAAGTTGGACTTGCATGTTAGAAGGAGAATTCTGATGGAAGACCATATTGGAGCAGGTAGTCAGGGGACAGGAAGGTCAGCAGACAGTGTTTGAAATAGTTGAAGCAACAGAGGATGGGGGAGGCCTGAATTAGGTGGTTTAAAGGGGTGGACAGATGGGAAGTGGGAGGTGGTACTGGGCTTTTAGCCTGGAATATGGGCTCCATGTTATCAGCCCCATGCTGGCTTTGGGTTTAGCCCTTCTTGCCTAGTGCAGATGGATTATTGAGGCTCTGAGTCATGTGCCAGGCCTATTAAAGGCTGTACAAAGGGCACAATGCTGTCTCTCAATGACAGGAAAAAGATATTATTTTTAGCCAAATTCTGCAGGATGATCTATTGTGGTTTTCATTTCTCAGCACATTTTATTCAATTTTATTAGGTCATTTAGCAAATAATTTTAATTTTCTGCTTAGATCAGAATTTCAGAAAGTAATGTACTGTTGTACTGTTAATCAGTCTCCTAATAAGCTCCAGGAGAATACAGTTTGCAAATCACTCCTGAACATAACTGTCAGTCAGCCTGGTTGCCAATTAGCACACTTCTCAGCCATTCTCCCTGAAAGGGCCCAAAGATTTCCGGGAGACTCCTGTATCTGGATAGGCCTCCCATGAAGCCTATGTGGAGGGGAAAGGAGATAAGGGAATTGGAGCTCATTTCAATACTGAGCTGTGAATACAAGAACATACCTATCATATTCTTGTATCCCTCCACGGGCAGCTGGTTCATAATCCCAAAACTGAATGGCACCCTGGAATACGCGGATCAAGTAATTGTGACACCTTGGCAGGTTCACCATGCAGACGTGCTGGGATTTCAGCTGCAGGGTGGTGGTGGATGAAGAAGGGGAAAGGATGCAAAATTTATTAAACATTGATTTATACGGGGCACTGCATTACAACACTCTCTTTGTTAATATTATTTTAAATACAAATGATACATTAATGCATTTTTTTTGGTCAATTATTTCAGCAATAAACAATTCACCCCTTTCTCTGCTAGCAGTTTAGGATAGGGGTTGGCAAACTATGGCCCATGGGCCAAATCTATCCAACAGATTGTTTTTGTAAATAAAGTTTTATTGGAACACAGCCATGCCCTTTCAGTTACATATTAAATATGGCTGCTTTCATGTTCTGACAGTAGAAATTGAATAGACAAGATAGCCCACAAAGCTGAAAATATTTACTATCTGGCCCTTTACAGAAGTTTGCCTGGTTAGGATATGGAGTCTCTTAGTCTTTTCTATTCATTTATAGTATATACCAGGCATGTTCATGGATTTTATTTTGTACATAATTGGGATTGTATCATATGAATTATTCTGAAACTTAGTTTTTCTCTTCATTATGTGTCTTGGGGATCATTCCATAGCAGATTACTTAATTTATTTGTATTTCATGGCTACATAGTAATATATAATATAAAGATACTGTAATTTATGCTTTTGTTTTTGGTATTTCAGTCAATTATCATCATGTTTTTTAAAAATAAACTTTGTATTTTGTAATAATTTTAGATTTATGGAGAAGTTGCCAAGTGAATACAGGGAGTGTCTATATACTTGTCACCCAATTTTCCCTAATTGTTGACATCTTATATTACCATGGTATATTTGCCAAACAGAAACCAACACTGATACTATTTATTCATATATAGTGATATGAGTGATACATAAAAAACCCTTCTACTTGTAAAAATAAAATAGTACAGATTAGGTTCCAGTTCCCTCTGGCCTCCCATCCTAATCTCAGAATCCTTATCCTAACCCTTGCCCCAACTCTGGCGTTTATTCTTCCAGGCTTTTCTATGAGCATTCACTACACATATAAACACAGAGGCAATACTGAAAGTGTAATACTGTCTGTGGTTTAAAAAAATAAATAGTATTATACCATGCATATCATTCTTCAACTTTCTTTTTTCCCTCTTAAAAGTTTTTGGATATCTATTCATGGTCATGCACAGAGATTGGCCTCATTCTTTTAATTGCTGGATAGCTTCACCATCAGATGAATATAACACTGTCTAGTTAGCCATTTCCCTATTGATGGCCATTTAGTGTTTCTATTTTTTCACTATTACGAACAATGCTGCAATCAGCATCCTTGTGCATGCAGCCTTTTTTTTTTGGCACGTGTGCAATTGTTTCTTTTTTTGAAGGATAGATTCCTGTAATTAAAATCAATGGGTTAATAGGCTTGTACATACATTTTCCAGTAGATACAACCAAATTGTCACCTAAAAATATATACTCTCATATATCTCCACACTATGTGTGAGAGTGCTTTTTCCTAATAATTGTTAACAACAATTTGTTTTTTTGCTAGGTTGAGAAATGATATCTCATGGTGTATGTCTTGGTTATTAGTGAAGTTAAGCATTTAAATTTCCATATATTTACTTGTAAGGGGCTGCATGTATGTTTCATCAATTAACCATCCCAGCAACTGTCTGAGGAAGGTGTATTTCTTCTGTTTTACAGATTAAGAAACTAAGGCTCAGGGAAGTGACGTCATTTGTTCTGTGAATGGTGAGGTTGGGATTCTGTGTGTGTTCTGAAGGAGAGTAATCTGGGACAGGCTAGGATGGGCTTTTAGGGGGAAGGATGAGGCTTGTGTGGTGAGCTCAAGACATGTGCTGACATTGCCTGAGGTCACCGTTGTTTGGTGGGTGGGAAGCATACATAGGAGACTTGAGATTGAGGCTGTACCTGAAGTCAGCTATGGTGGCTGAGATATGAATGTGTGCTGGGGCTGCCATTTGGTTTAGGAAAAATCCCAGTACTGGAGGTACCAGGACCAAGACCTGCCTCCAAGAGGAGGGGCTGGCAAAGCCTGAGCAGGAAATGAAGACTCAGGGAAATGGGTTAAAGTTAAAGTCCGTGTAAGGGTACTCCTGGCAGGGACTAGTATGGGTTGGGCTAGTGGTGGACATGAAGTTGTACAGATCTCCCCTAAGCATGTGGCTTTGGGTCTTAGGACAACAAGACCAATTCCAGCCCCTGCCTGCTGGTGGACAGAGCTCCTAGAATTAACCTCACCTCGATATGGGTGGGTTTCAGCTGAGCTTTCAGCTTGAAGATCCTTGGTCCCTGCAGCTGAGACAGTCCAGAAAGGGGGATGGCTAATAGCTCTGGAACTTGTTCTTGTCTGTCCTATAAAATATTAACTGTCTTTAAAAACTGAATTTAGACTTCTGCTTTTGGGAAGATGAAATTGATGTACTTTTCCTTATTCCTCCTGTTAAGTCCAAATAAAAGCCCTGGACATTGCATATAAAACATTAGAAGACACTGAAAAGTGGAGAGAAGAAGTCAGACAGACTAGGGACCTGAGAATCTGAGGAATGACAAGGTGTAAAGTTCTATGGGTTTTCTTTTTGCCTTATATACCCCAGATTTGGAGCTGAAGAAGTTGGCAATCTGGAAATGCCAGCAGGCATAGACCAAAACAAAACAAAACAACTCCAGCAAAAGTCTGCTCTCTCTAGCCCAAACACTAGAAAAGGAGTAGCCTAAAAAGACAGAAAACTTTTAATAATAACTCTTCTACTCCAGCCAAACACCACAGAAACAACTGTGGCCCACCACAAACTGTGCCAGTGAGGGTCAGGTAGAGAGCCTAGACTTCCCCTCTTGTAAGTCACCCCAATGGCCTTGCTAGGGTGGTGTCAGAGAAGGCCAAGTAGGAAACAGAATTTCATGTCCACTGGCTGATAATAAGTCCACTCACCCATCCCTCCATGGTGTCAATGTAGACCATGTATGGAGCCTGGACTTCTACCCTCACCCAGCAGTAGCAATGTTCCCCTCCCTCTGCCTGCTGGGGTGGTGGCTGAAGGGGCTGAGTGGAGAGTCAGGACTTTCACCATCAATCAGTACTAACAAGACCACTGCTACTGAGGTTTTAGTGGAGACCGTATGGGAAGCTGGAACTCCTAATGCTGCCCAGCAATCAGTATTAAGGAGAGCCCTACCTTGGGTGTCAACAGAATCTGGGTGGAAATCTGGACTTCTACCTTTACTAGCAGTACTGAGGCACCTCCCCCACCTTAACCTGCTAAAGTGGTGTCAGAAAAGGCCAGCTAAAGTAGAAGGTTTAAATAAGATCCAGAATCCCAGAATGTAAAATGAAATTGTCTAGGTTTCGACCAGAAATCACTTATCACACCAAGAACTAGGAAGATTTCAAGGAAAAAAAGACTATCAATAAATGCCAACACCAAGATGATAGAGATGTTAGAGTTATCTGACAAAGATTTTAAAGCAGCAATCAAATACTTCCATGAACAATTATGAATGTTAGTGAAACAAATTAAAAAAAATGGCTCAGTAGAGAAACAGGAGACCTAAAGAACTAAATAGAAATTTTAGAACTGGAAAACACAGGAACTAAAACATAAACTTATTGGGTGGGCTCAACAGCAGAATGAAACAGACAGAGGAAAGAATCAGTGACCTGTTAGACACAATAGAAACTACTCAATCTAAATAATACAGAGAGAAAATAGACTGGGGGGGGGGGAAGTGAACAGAGCCTCAGGGACCTGTGGGACTATAACAGAAGATCTAACATTCTTATCATAGAAGTAACAGAATGAGAAGAGAAAGAGGACAGAGATGAAAAAAACACTCAAATAATGGCTGAAAACTTTCCAAATTTGGCAAGAGGTACTAGCCACAGACTCAAGAAGCTGAGTAAACGCCAAACATGGCAAACCCAAAATATGGCAAACCCAAAGAAATCCAAAACAAGACACATCATAATTAAATTTCTGAAAACTAAAGAAAATGAAAAAATCTTGAAAGCAGCAAAAAGAAAAATGACATCTTACCTACAGGGGAGAAATAATTGGAATGAGAGCATATTTCTCACCAAAAATCACAGAGGCCAGAAGGAAGTGGCACAATACTTTTCAAGTGCTGAAAGAAAATAACTGTTCACATAGAATTCTATATCTAGTGAAGATATCCTTCAGAAATGAAGGGGAAATTAAGACATTCTCAGATAAGATAAATGAATATAATTTGTCACTAGCAGTCATACCCCAAATGAATGGCTAAAGGAGTTTCTCTAAATAGAAAGAAAATGATAAAAGAAAGAATTTTGGAACATCAGCAAGAAGAAAAGAAAATGGAAAAATAAGCAAAATATGGGTAAAAACAATAGACTTTCCAACTTACACTTGTCAATTGAAGCAAATTTTATAACTTTGTCTAATGTGGTTCTACATGTATGTAGAAGAAATAATTAAGACGATTATAAATGGGGAAATAAAGGGATGTAAAGAGAAGTCAGGTTTCTATACTCAAACCGGTAAGATGTTGACATCAGTAGACTGTGATAAATTATGCATATATGATGTGATATTTAGAGCAAACATTAAAATTATACAAGGAGATACACTCAAAAATACTGTAAATGAGCAAAAATGGAATTCTAAAGAGTGTACAAATAACCCACAGGAAGGCAGGAAAGAGAAAACAGAAATAAAAGTCAGAGAAAACAGAAGACACAAAATAAAATGGCAGACTTAAGCCCTAACATATCAACAATTATATTAAATGTAAATGGTCAAAGTACAACAATGAAAAGACAGAGATTGAAAGAGTGGGTTAAAATCATGACCAAACTATAAGCTGTCTACAAGATACTCATTTTAAATATAATGATATAGGCAGATAGAAAGTAAAAAGATGGAAAGAGATATATTATGCAAACAGTAATCAGAAGAGAATAGGAGGAGCTACATTAATATCAGGTAAAATAGACTTAGAACAAAGAAAGTGACTAAAGACCAAGAGGGACATTATATAATGATAAAAGGGTCAATCCACTAAAAACACTTAACAGAGGGCAGAGTCATGTGTTCAAACATGTCTATGAAGATATAAAGTATAACAGCAAAACTGTGTCTACTAAAGCTAAACATGTGCCTACCTCATGAGCCAAAAATTTCAGTCCTAGGCACATACCTGAGAGTAATGAGTGCAATTGTGCACTATGCACCAATACAATCATGCTCATAGCAGTGTTATTCACAATAGCTCCAAACTGGAAAAACAACCCACAGAAAACTAGATAAGGGTACTTCAAAAAGTTCATGGAAGGATCCGTCTTATCTTTTAATTCTATTTTTCCATGAACTTTTTGAAGTACCCTCATATATCAACATAGAATGGATAAATAGATTGTGCAGTATTCAACATTGGACTACTATACAGTACTGATAAAGAAAGACCTACTGTTACATGGAACAACATGGATGGATACAAATGTTATGTTGAATGAAAAAGGCCAGGCACCAAAGAATACAAACATACTGTATGATTTCATTCATACAAAGTTCAAAAATGAGCAAGAAAAGTTAATCCATGGTATAGAATTGGATAGTGGTTTCCTTGTGATTGCAAAGGGGTGTGAGAAACCTTCTGGAGTAATGTACGATATCTAGAAATGTACTTTTTATTGATGTGAGTGGTGGATATGTGGGTATACACACAGGAAAAAATTCATTGACCCTTAAGATGTGTCCTTTATAAATATCTTAATAAAAATGTAATGTATATATATAATACAAGTCAGATTCTGATAAAACAATATTGATTAATTAGTTACTTATTAAATACTTACTTTAGACACTGTTGTCATCTCATGAGCTGCAGTCTTTCTGTATCCATGGCACTGGGTACCTGCCTCTGTTTCCCTTCTGTATTCTAATTCCTTTCTGGATCTGGATGTCTCTTCAGTCATTGGCTAGGCTCATGCTCCATTTCTGGTCTGAATGGAGCATGAACCTAGCAAACAGGATATTATGGACATCCTGTTTGCTCCCTTTTGACCATGAATATTGTCTCTATTTGAGAGGTCTGTCCAGCCCCAGAATTAGGCCCTTAGCAATCACTACTATTTGAACATACCACTTTGGGCATTCGGCATCCTTGAGGAGGGGCTCCAACACAGCCTGCTGTTCCTACCATCTCTGCCCTCCACCCCTTTTTCCCTCCAGGACCCTCCCAGCCTAGTCCTTGCACACACTGTTGCTGGATGGACGTCACTCTAGATGATTACAAACACCTCTTTATGGCACTTTGCAGAGATGCTGTCTCAGTGATGGGAGTCAGCTTGAATATAGCTGAGAGCTGAGACTGTTCCCCTTAAATCCCCTCTAACTTCCCCTCTAATGAGCCTCCATGATTTTGAATGTGCTATTTCCTGGGCTGTTAAAAGAAGACAAGATTTTTATCAAGGGATATGCCTGAGCATCATCATTGCCAGTGAATCCATTTGGGAGTCTTTGCTGCAAATATGCCTGTTTGTCATTTTGTGCCTTACTTGGAGCACCTATTTTGCTGCCAGAAATGATCAAATCTCTTCTTGCTAAGCCACTGCTGGAACAGATAGCTGGGAAGATGACCCCACTGACAGCCCATTACTATACAAATTCAAAAATGATTCAGCAGTTCAGGGACAAGAGCTTGATGTGGGTGCCAAGCATGTTTTGGGATTGGCTGAGGGCAGGATGGCAGTCTTGGTCTCTAGCAGGCAATGCCAGGTGCTTTGTTCCTAAAACAAATGGATAGGTGTGTCAATTGTCTCTAACAAAGCACTAGTGGGCCCATTTGCAGGCTAATCCAGCATCTCTGGGCTGGTGAGCCCAGGCTCCCTGTTCTTAATTGCTTTTTCTTGCTTTTCATGTGGAAAGGAGTGGCTTATTAGCCAGTTCACTTTGACCAGTTTCTTCACCAACCTGCCATAATTTGCAGTATTTTTGGAACAAAAGCAGCAGAGGGCTCCTCCTGACTTAATGTTGCTGACTCAAATGTCCAAGACAGAATGATTCTCAGTCCTGCAGGGTAAGAAGTAAGCCTTACTGCTGCATAGCTCAGAGTGCAGGCTGCAAGTAACTTCTTTTCTTTTGGAGGTCAGTGAATGCCTCTAAGCTAACAGTGATCTGTTCCCTGTCACCAAGATACCAGGGCACTGGACGTAGATGCAGGAGGCCTACATTCCAGCCTCAGTTCTACCATTTTCTGCCTTGTAACCTTGGACAAGTCACAGAAAGACACATTCACAGTGTTGGAACAGCTCATCTATGGTTCAGCCCCTGTGTATCAGTCTTGCTTGCCCATCCTGTCTCTGCTTGGATATTTCCAAGACTGGAGCACTTACTACCTCTCGAGGAGCCTACCTCAGTAGCCAAAAAATCTGCAAATCCAACATGAAATGGAGTTTGTTTATTCCTTTATTCATTGGTGGTTGAGTGCATTTGTAACCACTTCTCCAGGTTCACTTACCTCTAAATGCATGGATATTCACATCTCGTTCACTGCAGGAAGGTAGTCCTTGTGGAATCTTCACAGGAATTCTTTTTTTTTTTTTTTCCCCTTTTTTTGTCTTTTTTCGTGACCGGCAACGGATCGCAACCCTCAGTGTCGCGCCCGGGCCGGGCCGGGACCGGCAACGGGATTGCATCACCCAAGGCAGAAACCTTTCCTTTCCTTACCACTTACAACTCTCTCATTTTCCTTCCTAAATTTCCCTTGAAAACCATCTTCTGTTTTCCCTGCTCACAGCCTGTATGTCAGTGTTTTTCCCTGGAGCACATCCACAGCCTCTGAGATCCTTCTGCCTCTGCCCTGCAAATCCACCTTCTTTGTGGTCACTTTTCTATGCCCAACCTTAGGCATGCCACTTTTCTACCTAGAATGAATCCTTGCTGCCTTCAGGGTCATGTCCAGACCTTGCATGACCCACAAGACTCTCCATGTGAGTTGCTGAAGTATCTGTTCCATCCTCCCATCTTCATTAACAGGAATTCTTAAGAGGGAACTTGTTCACAAATTAGACCTGGTCAGTGAGGCTATCAGGGCTGGCCAAACTGGAGCTTTGTCTTTGTATTGGAGTGGGAGAAGCAGGACCTCTGCCTTCTCCTCTCCCAGCACTGCCTTGAAGGGCTGGGTTGTGTGCAGGAATGGGGAGAGTGACCCTCTTCCCATCTCTGTGCTGCACTTTGTAGGCTGGGTCTCGAAGATGCACTGCCTGTGCCCAGACTCTCCAAACATCTTCAATGGAAGCATCTCTCATCTTCTGCCCTTGACTCTTCTCTCCACAGGGACTCAGTCCCACATGCAACTCTCTGTGCCTTTTTCTTCCCTTTTCCCCATCTAAACAAAACCTCTTCCTTCAGTCAAAATAAAAGTCACTATTCAAGAGACCTGGGCAAGTTGTCTAGTAGAGTAAGAAATATTGTCTAAGCCCCACTCACAAGAAGCAGTCGAGTTCCAGCTCTGGCTTGGTCTGGATGCCGGGGTAGTAAGTAGAATGTCTATGAGCTTAGCATAGTAGGCCCTTGGTAAGTGACAGACAGTATGGTAGCCTTGTTCCCATGTGCCAGGCCCAGTGCGAGATGCTGCAGATCCTGGGATATGGTCAGGATAAAGGGCAGAAGGAGGCCTGATGACATGAAGTGGGCATGAGATTAGAGCAGTGTGGAGGAGGGGAGGGCTTGCACTCTCAGTAACTCCTCTTGCCTTGTTCCCAGCAAAGGCAGCAGGTGGAGCAGTTGGCAAAGATCATTCACTTTCTCTCTGTGCACATCTTTCCTCCGGAAACCATTACCATTACCAAATCTGAGTCCAGCAGAAATGATGCTCATGCTTGAGCCAAGATCACCCAGAGACTGGCTTCATGGAAGATGTGGTGCTGGATCATGCTGTGGTCATGGGTGGGCCATTTCAGGGCTTGTTGAACTCTAGGTAAGGAATCATATTCTGAGGGCTTCATGTCCTACTCCACTCCATCTCACTCCATTCCTGTCCAAGTTCCTCTTAAAGTACTAGGCCAAGACTCCCGGAGGAACTGACCATAGGAGGCTGGTGCTAGGATGGAAGGCTCGGGGCTTTTTCAGGGGGGCCTAAGGTGGGATTGCTAGAGAGAGAATCTGAGGGTGAGACAGGGAGGAAGGAAAGCCTTCAGCTGGGTGACAGGTGCAGATCAAGTGCCTGGGAGTTGGCAGACTTGAGAGTAGGCTGGGCTCTGGCAGGCAGAGTGGGTGAGGGCAAGCAGTTCAGGACGAGGGCAGCAAAGGCAGCAAGGTTGTGTTGGAGGCCCCTTTTTGTGCTCTGCGGGTAGGAGTCTGGGTTAGCCTGGGTGGTCTGAATTGGAGCCATCTAGGGATGGACACTTGCATTTATTCCACTCCAATGAGATGGACTCAATTTGTGTGTTTCCATGGACCTATTGGACATCCCTGTGTGCACATCCCATAGCAGCTTCCACCTTTCATGACAATGGAATCCATTATTCCCTTCCTCACACTTCCTGTCCTGGGAATGGCATTGCCATTTACCTAATCACCCAAGGCAGAAACCTTTCCTTTCCTTACCACTTACAACTCTCTCATTTTCCTTCCTAAATTTCCCTTGAAAACCATCTTCTGTTTTCCCTGCTCACAGCCTGTATGTCAGTGTTTTTCCCTGGAGCACATCCACAGCCTCTGAGATCCTTCTGCCTCTGCCCTGCAAATCCACCTTCTTTGTGGTCACTTTTCTATGCCCAACCTTAGGCATGCCACTTTTCTACCTAGAATGAATCCTTGCTGCCTTCAGGGTCATGTCCAGACCTTGCATGACCCACAAGACTCTCCATGTGAGTTGCTGAAGTATCTGTTCCATCCTCCCATCTTCATCATCATCATCATCACTGATAAAATTTATCGAGCACTTATTACATGTTGGGACCTGTGCTGGGAGCTTTACAAATATCATCTCACTGATTCCAAGAACAACCCCAACTGTAGGTCTGTTTGTGCTCTGACTCCTACATGGAACCACCTCCCTTCTCTCTAGCTATGAGTTCCCCCAATAATCCATGTCTTTTGGAAGGAAATTCATTTATACAGACTTTGTATCAGACTTATTGTGCTTGAATCTGGGCTCCCCACATAAAAATTGTTACCTTGTGCATGTTGTTTAACTTTTAAATGCCTCAGTTTCCTCATCTGTAAAATGGGCGTAATGATAGTACCAGCCTTGTAACAGAGCCCACTGAGTAGGGTTGTTGTGAGGACTGAATGAGAAAATACCTGTAGAGTGCTCAGCATGGTGCCTGGCATGCCTGAAGTACTAACAGATGCCAGCTGTGACTCTGCATGCTCTTTATACTGTCTTCCTTCTGGAAGCATCCTGCACCACTCAAACAGTCCAGCAACTGACATTCTTCAAGGTCATCCCCTTGTCCAGAGGACATGCACAATCCTCTCAGGCTCGGAGAGTTGCTCTACTCAATGGTTGCAGAGTGTCCTGTGCTGCGATTGTGGTTTTCCTGTTTCTCTGATGTTTGAGCCTGAGGATAGGGTCTATCCTTGGCCATCTGTGTGCCTAAGGGCCAAGAACAGAGTCTGACACAGAGCAGGCCCTCAGTGAGTGCTTGCCAAGCTAGCAAGAACACGCCAGATCCCAGGCGCTAGAGGAATGCCTTCCGCATCAACTCTTTCATCAAGTGCCCTGTCCTACAACCTATATGCGACAGAACTTAGGAGGCCTGTCACAACTCTGACCTCCTGACAACTTTATGTAGGTTTGGGCTGTCTTTATCTTGGATCTCCCCCACTCCACTCCTGGCAGTAGAGTCACATTTGCATACTGCAGCCATGATCAAGTTTAAAGAATAGCGGAGATGAAAGGAACCAAAAGCCAGGTCTCTTGGGCAATTTCACTGGTAATGCAGGAACAGAATTATCCAAGGAGTGATTGACAAATTAGAAGCACTTTGCACCTAATTTTAATGCATTTGGCTCCTTGAGAGGAGGAATATGTTAAACTTAAAATTATTCACCTTGCAGTAGCTTCTGTCTTTCAAATCAAAATCAATCTTCACGTGGGGTACTAAATCTTAAGGAAACAAATTGCTTTCTATGGTACATTGCACTCTTTAAATGGCTTTATTTGGAGGGCCAGCTGAGCAAGTTAATTTCAGCAACACAGCTGGCTGGCGATTGTGGAGTGGGCATTCGGTATTTAGTTGGAGAGGGCCTGGTCTGGTGCTCATTAACCACCCTTGGGTTAAAAAAACAGTGACAGTAATTGGCAGACGCACTGGACCACGGGGTGGAAATGAAAATGGAGTTTCAAGACCCAAGTTGGTTTGTTGATATACAAGATTGTGAACTTGGTCTTTGGAGCATTCTTTTTCTCTCTCTCAGTGACTCCTTAATAGCTGTTTTCATAGCTCAGGGCCATATTATCTCTCTCGTCAAAACTTTTCTTGGTAAAAAGCAGCAACAACAAAAACATATAGATTCATTCACATGGAGGTGATTGTAACTGATAACAGCTTAAAATACAGTTTTATCTGTTTTTTTTAAATTTCAAAAGAAGATGAAGCCAAAGGAGTTAACCTCTAATTCGAAAATTTTGGGCAAAAACTGGTGAATGGACTTGCTACTATCCTCAAGGGGGCTGCCTACACTAGAATCATATCATTTTTTAGCTGGAAGGAAATATAGAAGGTTTTCTCATCTAATTTCCTGTAGAATGCAGAAATCCCATTACAGACCACTTTAATAGTTACCTATTATTTGCTTGAATGTCTTCAGTGATGGGGAACTCACTGTACTATAAGGTTGCCCATTGTTCGGTAGTTCTAATTTTTAAAAAAATCCCACCTTATTTTCAGCCAAAATTGGTCTCCCTGAAACTTCCCCCATAGTTCTACACTCTAGATTCCAGATGACAGTCCTTCAAATGTCTGAGGATAACTCCCTTGTCCCCTACTCCATCCCTCCTGTGTCACCTCCTCTCGGGTTAAACATTCCCTGTTTTTTCAACTGTCTCTCTCACTACGTGACTTCCAGCTGTTTCTGGGTCCTGGGTATTTTTCTTGGGACATATTCTAGTTTGTTCATGTCCTTCTTATAATGCAATTAAAGCAATTTCTCTTAATGTAGCCTGGCTTTGGGGGAGATTATCTCCCATCCACGAAGCTTCCAAGCTGAGCCTGCCCATCCTGGAGCTGTGCAGACAGGCTGTCACGGTCTCCCAGGCAGGACTTGTCCTCAGCCCTGTTAAATTTGATTTGGCCTATTCCGGTCATTACTCCCTGCCACCCTACGTGTCTGCTGTCCCTCTCAGCAACTTGCCACCCTCACATTTGATGAGCTTTCTTCCTGCCAGTCTTTCTGATGAGATATGAAAGGCCATTAAGTACAATTTACTCAGTAGTAAGAGGTGGCGGCAGCAGCAACAGCAACAGCAGCAGCAATTAAAAAAAAAACAACCCAGCTCCTTATATTAAAAGTCATACATATATTTAAAACACAAACACAAAGAAAGTAACAATTACCTATTTTAAAAAGCCATTTTTGTGTATGTCCTCTCATATACACATTTATCCAATGGGTTTATATATATTTTTGTTTTTTCGCTTATTATGAATACCTTCCTATGTTATTAAACAATCTTCTATAAGGCCATTTTAAAGCCTCCCTTATATAGGTATACTATAATTTAATTAATTACCTGTTGTTGGGGATTTAGGTTGTTTTCTAATTTTTCCCTCCTGTGAAATGTGCTCCTGGTTTTTTGCAGTCATCTATGATAAATTTCTAAAAATGAAATTGCTGTGGATGGGCAAAATTGTTGATATTTGTTGTCCGATTGCACTTCAGAAAGATCATGCCATTTGAAACACACTATTTAATATTTCTAACAGCAGCATATCAAAGATTTTGGTTCTGCAGTTGTTTCAAACAGAGTTGTGACAGTGTTCACAGTGGTCTGTAGTAACATAATCAAAGAGGATAAAGGCACCCCTGTTTATAGGAACCCCAAATTACAGGAGGGTAACACTAATGAAAGGAACAGTAGAAGGCATTTAGGAGCAGAATCAAATGCTAACTTCAAATTTTTGCTTTAAATATGTATTTCTTTTTTTTAAACTTTAATTGTTATAGAAGATGCTTTTTATTTTAGGCTGCCATTTTGAAAAAGTTTATTTCTTTCAAGAAAAATAAAACCCTGTGGGGGCTTCAGAAACTGATACTTGAAGATATCTTTTCTCTTTCAGGCCACATGATATAATTTCCAAAGACATAATGAATATTTAAACTTTAGACCCGGGATTCTTGGGCTTTGAGGAAGTAACCTGAAGATTCAATTGGTCTAAAACACACTAAAATGTCTGGCCATTTTTCTCAAAATACATACGAATTTCTGGTTGTATTAGTAGTGGAATTAGCTTAGATCATTTTTGGATTCTTGAGTATAATACAGTTAAATGGATCCTCCAAACTGGAATCTGATTTTTTAAAAATTATTTTTGCTTTTCCTCTGGTCTTGGTCTTTTTAACTTCTCACCTGATTATGGCAACTGAGCTTTCATTAGTGATCCTGTCTATGCTCACAATGCTTGGGGTAAATTAAGTACTTTCCTTGTTCTGTTTCATTTAATATTCTGAGGAATCCTGTGACATTGTTCATATCACTCCATTTTACAGATGAGGAAACTGACATCTGTCAGTGAGGTGAAAGAAGTTTTTGAAGATCTCACAGAAACTATGGACAGTACCCATTAGGATGAGTATAATAAAAAGAGAGATAATAATAAGTAAACCCTCAGACACAGTTGGGGTATGAGGATACACAGTTGGGGTATGTGATAGCACTTTGGAAAACAGTATGGAAGATCTTCAAATGGATAAGCATAGAATTTCTGTGTGACCTTGCAATTCCAGTCCTAGATATATATGAATGTATGTATACAAACATACAAACATATGTATACAAATGTTCATAGCAGAATTATGCATAATAGCCAGAAATGGGAGCAACCCAAATGTCCATCACCTGATGAATAGCTAAACCAACTGTGATATATCCATACAATGGAATATTATTCAACCATAATAAGGGATAAAATACTGACATATGCTACAACATGAATGAACATTGAAAACATTATGTTAAGTGAAAGAGGCCAGTTACAAAGGATCACATATTGTATGATTACATTTATAGGAAATTTCCAGAATAGGCAAATCTATAGAAATAGAAAATAGATTAGTGGTTACATAGGGCTTGAGGTGGTAATGGAGAGACTGGGGAAGAATAAAAGCTGAGGAGAATGAGATTTCTTTTTAGGGGTAATGAAATATTCTAAAATTGATTGTAGTGATGGTTGCACAACTCTGTGAATATATTAAAAGACTTTTAATTGTACACTTTGGGTGAATGGTATATGTGAATATTTCCATAATGCTGCAAAAACCAAACTAAGACAAAAAAACTATGTTTCAGAGTCAATGATGCATACCAGGAATTCACTGTCTAAGTCCTGTGCTCCTTCTACCACACCTCACTAAGCTTGTAAATCAGTGTTTCCCAGCCCAGGCTCTGCACTGCTCTGATGCCCAGCATCCCTGGATATTACATCAGAAGCTTCAGGTGGGACCTGGGCACTGGTATATATTAAAGCTTCCAGATGATTCCCAATGTGTAGCTATCTTTTTGATGGAGAAGCTTTTCTTACCCTTGGCTCTGTGGGCTCCAGTACTACCTGTCTCTGTTCAGAGGCTGTGATCTACATGGAATCTAAAAGATTTGGCATGAAATTTTGATCAAAGCAATTACCTATATGCTTTTCAGTGGAGGTTGTCTGAGGCATAGCAGTCAGAGAAATTGAACTGTCAGAAACTAATATAAGAATAATAAGAGAATATTTCCTCTCCATTGGACACCCAAGATGAATAGCAGGTAAAATAAAATTTTAAATTAAATTGAATATGTATACGACTTCACTTTTTTGTTAAAGGACTATCACATGAATAATGAACATATTAAAAAGAGAAGACCAGACCCTCAATTTCTTTCAATAATGTTAGTGTTGTATATCCTAGCTTGAATAAAACACATTTCTTAAAACACCTACACAGTTCTGCAATGCATTATGGATGGCCTCTCTGGAGAAATCATACATGCCTTTCAATTTAGACATAGTGATATGGCAATAACAGAAGTTTTTGGCATATAGTTCTGCAGGCATTTTTTACAATTTTTAGTTTTAGTGATTGAAAGCCATGGCTTACCTTACCTGGGTTCTGACCTGCAGTAGATTGACAGAGGTGAATGGGGCAGAAAGGACACTTTTTGTTCCCCATATTTATGCAGCTGTGGAGTCAAAGGTTAGATGGAAATGTATTTGAAATTGTATTAGTTTGGATAGAGTTTCAGATGGTCTAAGAGATGCTCAAAATGATAGTGGCTTAATGAATGAGAAGTTTACTTCTCTCTCATATGAAAGTCCAAGCTGGTGTGGCTGCTCAGTTCTTTGCTAGTGCTTGGAGACCCAGGCTGATTCTATACTCGTTGCTCCTCCATTTCTAGGATATTGTCTCTCTCCGTATGGTCCGATATGGCCCACCACCACCAAGGCATTTGCATGTGGAAGTTGCATGTATCACTTTGTTCACATCCTCTTGACCAGAATTTACCCATCTTAGCCATATGACTGTATCTAGCTGCAAGGAAGGCTAGGAATTGTACTATTTTAGTTAACCAAATGCCCAACCAAGAGTCCAGGGCTTCTATTCCTGTAGAAAAAGGGGAAACTGGGTATTGGGGCATAAATAGTAGTTTCTGCTAAAGGGAGACCCAAGGACCCAAAGCCATGGATGTTACAAAGGTAAAATAAGTTTTCTTTTTGGAGTCATCTAGTACTATCGCTCCATCATCTAATGAGGAAACTGATCCATTTAGTTCCTTGCCTCCTCCCATCTTGATTGTCTCAGGGTCCCACTGAGACTTAGGTTCAGCAAAAACTTATTGAGGGCCCACTCTGAGTAGAGTGCATAGTCAAACTTCAGTGCTCACGACAATCCCAGGAGATAGGTATTATTTCCATTTACCAATAAAGGGGAGGTGACTCAGAGAGGTTAAGTGACCCTCCCAAGTCACACAGCTGACTGAGGTTTTACTAATTGGTGAGTCTGTATTAGGGAGCTCCTAACTCACTTTGAGGCAGAAAGAAGGCCAGGAAGTCTTCCCAAATGATAATGAGTTAGGTCTTTAAGGAAATCACACCAGGGAGTTGAGGGGGGCAGAGGGGTTCCAAAAGAGGAAGCTGCAGATACTGAGGGAAAGAGTAGCATGGCCCTGCTGCAGAGCCATGGGAGCTTCCACAGGTAGAAATTTAGAGCGTATGGGGAAGGAAAGATGAGGCAGAAAGAAAAGGCAGGAGCCAATTAAGAAAGGCACCTAAATAAATGTCCTTTTGTAGGTAAAGGGGTGTCCTGAGCAGTTCTAAGCAGGAGAGTGACATGGTCAGATTTGCCTTTTAGAGATCTGCCTGGAGGCAAGGAGATCAGCTGTGGCCTGGAGAAAAAAACCAAAGCAAGAGATGAGCTAACACCTTAATGGTGCAAATGGAAGCTTGGGGAAAGAGTTAGTAGACATCAAAGAGGTAAACCCACAGTTCTGCTTCTAGGATGACCCAAGGTTTATGGTGGGAATGATTGAATTGATGATGGTCCCATGCATGAAGAAAGATTTAACTCGTTTCTCTACAACTGCAAAAATAATAGTTCTAAATACCCTCATGGTTGGAGACTGCTCTATTGAGAAATTTATGGGAAAAATAGGATTGGGGGACCAGGGTAGTTACAAACTTCTAAAAGTCCTTACACATATATTTTACACTCACAAAATTAAGGCAATAATAACATCCTGAATAAAGATGCTGTCGATGGCATTTTTTTGCGTCTTAAATTGGCAAAATAGCAACACTAGGAACTATACCATTAACTTCCACTTACTATGGCTCTCTGGACATTTTCAGTATCGTCCTTCTCTACAGTTTCCATGGAATACATGTACATTTGTTTTGCTCTGATGAAGATAATAAGGATACTAAGAGGCATTTTCTTTTACTGCCCAATCCTCCATCCAAATGGTTAATACCTTTCTGATTTTATGATTTGGATCGCCTAAGTCACCCTATCTAAGTCATGACTCAAAAGTAACTACCAATTCATACATGAACTTGATCTAAAATTCTGACAGCAGCAGGAGAGGCCTGGAGAAAGAAGTCTACCCATGTACATCAGAATTCTGAATCAGGGGAGATTGTTACAGAGGAGGGACTGCCACATGTTAATGCTTGTTAGGAGTACCCTGGACTCTGAAGGTCAGAGTAACCCTGTGGTTCTCCTCTAGTTTCTTGGGCTTGTTGAATTGTACCTGTCCCCTTGACTTCAGTTGTATGCTCAGTCCTTCATCCATACCACGGAGATGGACAGGGATGCGAGAGAGGCAGCTTGAGCCACGTCCTCAGGGTCTCATCTCCAAATCCCATCCTGGCAGAGGTGGCCTTGACCTTCCATTCAAGCTCTGCGAATTGCTCTTCTGCCTTTTCTTTAAGTAGAGCTGCACAAAGGAAAGAGAATAGCTCAGGCTCTGCCATTTGCTGACTGTGACTCTGCGCAAGTTGTTAACTACATGGCCTCAGTCTTCTGGGAGATAATAAAAGAGCCATAGCTGTTGAATTTTTATGTTAAAGCAGCTCAGGTCTGAAATCCAGTGGGAATTGGGGCAAGAGTGGCTCATGGGCCTGTCTTGGAGCTGCATTTACATGGCAAACTCTCCATTTTAGTTTTTTTTATATGTACAGCTCAGATAAAAAACACCAAACTTTTCTGAAGATGCATCCATTCACAGTTCCTATGAGATTAAGGAAAATTCAGTTGTCCATACCAAAGAATAAGAAAAATAATCATATGAAGTTATATCAATAGATAAGCCATTAAAATAGTGATGCTCATCTTGGTTTTATATTGGGATGATATATGGCAAAAAATACAATACATTCATCCTAACTTCAGAAGGCACAGCGAGGCTGAGGAGTTGTAGCCTTGTGATCCTTTTGGTGATGGTTGGAAGCAAATGCTTCAGTGATTCCATGTAAGCTCTTATCTCTTTTTGAATTTACAACTAATCCAGTTTGTTCTGACACCACCACTGGTACTCTATGAGAAAGTTTTTGTTAGTTGCAGGCAGGAAAAAAAATTATGTTTCATATACCATAGACATCATTGGCAAAGCCACCCTGAAGCAGAATAGCAGATAAGAGGCAAGGTGGGGGGATGGATGAGTGAATACCCCCTAACCCACAGGGTTGTTGGAAAAATTAAATGAGATGATGCATGTAAAATGTCTGTTTTGGTGACTGGCATATAGTAGTGGCTCAATAAATGGTAACTGTGATTAGAATTATTTGTTCGAGATCTATTCTTCATTTCAATCACCAATTGGATACTTACTCTTGTCTCTTATTGAAGAACTAGTTGTAGCCAGGATCCCCCACCCCAAATTCTTTGCCACTTTCATAAGAAAGTGTACTGTACACTTTCTTAGTCCCCACTTTTGAAGACTTACAGTGCATATCCAAATAATGAAGGCTCTGAGAAGTCCTTCAGGAAAGAAACTTACTGACCTTTGTTTTATCTAGCGTTTTCTAACTTTTTGGACCACAAATCTGTCTTATTTTTTCCACGGACCACCTGTTAGCATTTTTTGGGACAAGAGTTCTATGGAACACCCTATGGCAAAATGATAATTTTCCCCAGCTAAGGAATTTTAGGGAATGGATCACTGCAAACTTTTTAGGAGAAAAATTAAGTTCCCTTTTCCTCATCAATCAAATGAAAGTCATTTGACTTTGTGAGTAGCATTTTATGACAGATGAAGTGGTATATTCTGACTTGAGTGATGTTACTGATTTCCAGCCCCAGAGGCCAAGAGAGAGGCAAGCTGATGAGATACGAGGCTACCATTGATCTTGCCATTGCTTGACAATTATGCTTAAATCATCCTTCACACCTGAGCAGAACTCCAGAGTTCACAGTCACATTTACTTGAACTCATCTTCTTTGACCCTAAAACAGCTGTAGAAAGTAGAAAGGATAGAAAATGTTTGATCCCATCTTATACCCAAGGAAACTGAGACATCCAGAGGTGAAGCTGCTTAAGGCTAAAGAGCTACAGCTAGAAGTTAAGTCTTCTGATTCATTTCAACAGCATCTATTTAACACCTACTATGTGTCAGGTATTGTACTAGGTTCTGGAAGTACAGGGTGACAAAGTCAAAGATTCTGCTGAATTTAGAAGAAACAGATGCAAATAGTTATGATAGAGTGTGAAAATACAGCAACAGACTCAGAGGGGATCAGAATGGTCAGGGAAGAACACAAAGAACAAAGTGGTTTATGAATTGGGTTTTGAAGGATAAACATGAGTTTTCATAAGGAAAACAAGCAGGGAAAAATAGAGGATATTTTAATAATTTTGCTATAGTCCTCCTTCCCTCTGACCTGCATAGCAGGTTGTGGGCCTTAGAGGATATTAGTTGTGTGCTTGTGTTGTGTGTCTAGGCTCTGAGATGGCAAAATTCTGAAGATTTCTCCTTCATTCCTTTCTACTTACTTTTGAATAAAGGTGAAGGCATAAATGCTTTGCAAGAGCCACATCACATTAAAGCATGATGATGGATGGGAGAAATTCATCAGTGTTGGCAGAGAAATTCGTCTATGAGGTTAAAGTTTAAAAACTTTAATAAATCAAATCTGTTAAAGTTGGGATGAAAAAACTAGTGAAAGGGACGGGAATCTGGCTTCGGGCTGCCCGCATTTCATTTGCTGGGGGGAGGAAGGCCTTTTCCCTGGGGCCTGATTTGCTGTGACTCCTGCATTGTTTCAGTCCAAAGTTCCCTTTTATTGATTAATGTGATTTTCTGTGTTTTCTTGGTAACTCAGAACCAGTGTGGAGCAATGATCTGGGAAACCAACCCCTGCAGCTTCCATTGATAGGGTCTTCAGTGGAACAGAACAACTAATTATGGTTGGCATCCAGGGAGGTAGATTTTAAACATCAGCAGTGGCAGCAGGCCAGCAGCCTGATATCATCTTCACCTGGACCTTCCTGCAGCATGGAAGGCTGAGTGGTATCAGGATCGTGGAGCCAGACAGACCTAGACTGTCCTTGGCTAAGCTGGTGCTGCTTTTGCAAGCATGTGTGGAAAAGTTCCTATTTAAAAGATGCCTCACAAGTGAAATTAGAAGGACAAAGCAATGGGTAAATGATCAGTGCATCTGGGGTTTATGAAAGGGAGATGTGTACAACCTAGAGTTGTTGTGGATGTCCCGCAAAAGGACAGAAGGATGGGTAACAAGAGGCTTCCAGGTGCCAGGTAGCAGTGGCTGTCTTTGTTTCTCTGTGGATAGAAAGTATTCAGCATTCTGGAGACCAAAGGACTGCTTGAAGCATGGGAAGGACTGCTTTTGAATAAAGTTCTCTGCTTTGTTGGAGTGGCTGAAAGGTTGGCTCCTGAGAGTTCTGCCCTCTAGCTCCTTAGAAAGGACTCTCAGTCTTGGCCAAGTTTGAGAAATGATTTCTTCTAAGTACATTTTCCTCCGCAAACTTTGAAAGGGGGGATTTAGTCAGCTTTTGGAGGAAACTAGCTAGAATTTGGTCAGACTGTCCCAGCCCTGCCGGCCAGCCTGGGTGTGCTGGTTTTTCCCTATTGGGCTCCAGTCCATTTTGCACATGCCTCCATCTTGCTCTGTGCCCTGTGAGGCTGACATCTATAGATTGTACAACCTGGGCTCCCTTCCCCTCTGGCTTCTGCTTGGGTTTGACTGATGAGAAAAGAAGGTGGAAAGGGAGAGATAGGGGTACTTACTCCCCACTCCCTCCTGCCCTGCATGGGTACCAGTCTCTGGCTGTAGCTGCACCCTTCCATGTCTACTGTTGGCTGGTGACCCTTTCCCTCTGGTTCCCGTCCTCTCTGGGCTTCACTACTCCTACCTATGCCTTTACCTATATCTATACCTTTGTTTCTTCAGGCTAAAGGTAGCAAGAATCTAGCTCTTGCTAGTTTCTGGATGTCTTTTCATCCTCTCCCTCCACTCCCTTAAATCTTTTTCTCTTTTAATTGAAGTGAAATTTGTATAACATACAATTAGCCATTTTAAAGAGTACAGTTCAGTGGCATTTAGCACATTCTCAATGTTGTGCAACCACCATCTCCCTCCAGTTTCAAAACTTTTTCATCACCTTATAAGAACACCCCTTGAGAATATCCATTAAGTAATTACTGACCATTTCTCCCTCCACTTCATCCCCTGGAAACCACTAATCTGCTTTCTGTTTCTAAGGGTTTGCCAATTCTGAATATTTTATATAAAAGGAATTTACAATATGTGACCCTTTGTGTCTGGCTTCTTTCACTTAGTATAATGGTTTTGAGGGTTATTCAAGTTGTAGTGTTTATTAACACTGTACTTCACTCGTTTTTATGGCTGAATAATATTCCATTGTATGGATAGACCACAATCCCATTAGTTCTTAACTCTGTAAGCTGGTGGTTCTCAAAATGTGGTCTTCAAACCATTAGCATCAGCACCCTCTGGGAACTTGTTGGAAATGCAAATTCTCCAGCCCACTCATCCCATTAAACTCTGTGGGTGGGGCCTAGAAATATGAGTTTTAATAAGCTCTCCAGGTGATTCCGATGTATGCTCAACTTTGAGGCCCACTGCTGTAAGTAGTCTCTTATTTAAAGCATCTGGAGTTAATTCATGTGAAGATTCCTCATTTGAAGCATCTTGGGTGAATTCATAACTTGTTGGGATACTGATTAATATACTTTACTCCTCCAGCTGTGGTCACCGACATCTGTTCCTTCTGTGTTATTTCTGGGTACATCCTGAACAGGGCAGTGAGGTCTCAACAACCTCGGTTCTACAAGTAGATATGAAGCACATGTTCTAAACTGGCTCCAAGTGTTCCCCAGTGGGACTATATTCTTGTTGTTCAGAGTGGAAATTTACTTTATAATAAATCATTTGTTAGCTGCCTTCCCTTTCCAGTTTGGCTTCTCCGTTTCCCTACCAGTGCTGGTGCTTCCTGTAGTCACTTCCTATCCCCCAGACTCCCACCCTACTGAATAAACTACTTGTACTTGAATCTGTCTCAGAGTCAGCTCTGGAGGACCCCAACCAGGACACCACCTAATTGGCCGTCCTGAAGGAATGGCCAGTGTAGATCTGGGTAAGAGACTTCTGGATTCAGATAACAACACTTGTGCTATTACAGCTCTGCACTGATCAAGGAAGAGATTGTCTTTGGAGTAATGTGGGTTAACAATGGAATTAATTCCTGTTAAATAACTGTCTGCTCCCAGCTACTTGGTGAAGGAAAGCACATGATCCTGTTTGGGATTCACCTTGAATGTGTGTCTAACTTTGCTTGTTCTGGATTGCTACCATAGTAACAAGAGTGATTAACCTTAATTACTACATCTCTCTCTGCGCACCACCTCCCCTCTGCCCCACTCCAGTTCATTCTGGATTTGCACTGAAGTATCTCAGTGAAGCAGTCAGAACTCCTACCCACCTTTATCTGCACATTGATGATATCCTTTCTTTGGTTTTATCAGTCTGCATGTTCCTGTTGCCTGTACATCCATTTCTTTGATGATAAACCACATGCATGTTACAGCTCAGGCATATAAACAGCATTCAGCAATTAGAAAACAGAGAAGTGACTTCAACTGGGGCAGTGTTTGATCCCTCTTTGTCAACTCAGAACATCTGTTTGGCCAGTGGGGGCACCTTAGTTTATTGCTGTCATTAGGAGCTGTCAGTCAGAGGAACTGAGACCTGCATTTCCTACTGAGGTATTGAATATTAAAGTTTACATTTTGTACCAAGGACTCAGTCCTGCTTCACACTTACTTTTTTTTAAAAAAGAAAGCTATCAATTTCTGTTCACTAGTGTGCATTGAGTTCTAGGAATTATTTAAGAACCAAATGACTGGTTCCTTTTGGTAGACACTTTTCACCAAAAAGAAATAGAAATGATGGATGTAGCAGGTTTCTGTGGTTCTTTATGCTATATCCCTTCAGCCTACCTGATTTCAGAACCGCTGGGGTGGACAGTTCCATGTAATTTAGTGTTCTGCATCAAGGTTGTGCTGTGACATCTGTCTTTACTGTTTCCAAAGCTTCAGAAAGCTGCTCAGCCTTGCTCAGGCCCAGATACAACACTCAAGCAATGGATTATCAGAGTTGGTGGATGAATCCCTCAGCCTCCTTGTGCTCTGAGTGGACAGATATATATAAAAAGAGATTTATTATGAGCGATTGGCTCACATGATTATGGAGGCCGAGAAGTCCCACAATCTGCCATCTGCAAGCTGGAGGCCCAGGAAAGCTGGTGGTGTAGTTCTAGTCCAAGCCCTTAGGCCCAAGAACTGGAGGACCAGTGGTGTAAGTCCCCAGTTGGAGTCCAAAGGCCCAAGAACCAAGAACACTGATGTCTAACGGCAGGAGAACCAGCTCAAGCAGAGGGAGTAAATTTGCCCTTCTTCTTCCTTTTTCGTTCTATCTGGGCCCTTGACAGTTTAGATGATGCCCACCCACATTGATGAGGGTGATCTCCTTTAATCAACCTTCCAAGTCTACTGATTCAAATGCTAATCTCTTCTGGAAACATCCTCATGGATAGACCGAGAAATAATATTTTACCAGCTATTTGGGCATCGCTTAACCTAGTCAAGCTGACACATGAAATTAATCATCACAGACATGATCCCTGATCTAGAGGAGTTTATAGTCACAGAGGGTTGATAAACACAGAGAAAGATCATTACAATATGCCCTGACAAATTCATGGAAATATAGGAATTAAAACAGGTTGGGGTGATGGGCATATTTTGGGCAGAGAGCCCAGATCACAGTATGTAAATTAATACAAACATTGTTTGGAGGCTAGACCTAAAGTGTTATAAGATTTAGCTTCTAGGGAGACAAATGAACTGCCTGTTGTCCATAAAACTTTTGGCATCTTAGGACCTTGAAGGTCAGTAAAGTTTGGTCCAACCTTTACTTGAGGTTTGGCCCTTCTCCACAGAATCCTTGCAAGGTAATCATCCAATCTTTGCTTGGCACCTCTAGTGCTCCATCTGGTGACTGCATGTTCCTTGACTGGGGAGTGTAGACAAGTGGGAGCACTTCCTTGTGACTTCACTCATGGACTCAGGATTTACCTAAGTATCTCTGCTGCTTCTTCCATACAGCAGCCCTTCATATTTGGGCTGGCACTGTGCATTTTCCCCTCCAGATGAACAAACTCTGGTTGCTTTAATTGCTCACCAAATGACATCTTGAGGTTCTATCAATTCTTTCTCCTAAGTATCTCTTTAATCTGGTTTCTTCTCTTTGTCTCAGCAATCAATTAGCATAGAAAATAAGACAAAAAGCCATGTGGCAATTAGTATCATTCACTCTATTTGAACCTCCTTCTTCTATGGCCTGGACAACTGCAGCAGTCTTCTAGCTGACTGCCAAGCTTCCATGTTACTCTTTCCACTTTTAATTTTTACTGCCAGCAGAGCAATCCTTCCAAAGTGAAAATACAACCACGCCTTTTCCCTATTTAAAGCATAGGTTCTGAGTGCTCTTCACATAGAGGACAAAAGTCCTTAACATGCCCCTCAAGGTTTGCAATGTCTGGCCCTTTCCAACTGTGGCTCTCAGCACTCCCCATGGTAGCTGACATGCTAGCTGTAAGGGCGCTGAGGAAGGAGATGCTAGCCAGGTAAAGGAAGAAAAGATTTTATTAGCAAGTGGCAAGCAGACCTGCCAGGCTGAGCCAAAAAATGGCGTCGGTGCTGAGATGCAGTTGGGTGTCTTCTTTTATAGGGTTAAGATTGGCATCTGGCCTAGCCTAGGAAGACAGTCACAGTGTCCCACTCTGGATACAGTCTGCTCATGGGAACAGAGACTTGGGGAGACAGAAACCTTGGGCTAGGTGGGGGAAGCAGTTACAGTGTTACACTTTAGGTATAGTTTGCTCAGCCTGCTGGTAGGAATCGAGACTTAGGGAGATAGAAACTTAGAGGAATGAAACGTGGAGAAGCAAAACCAAAGGGTGGGGGCTTTCTAAAAGTTAGGTTCTAAGTTCCAGGGACCTAACACTAGCCAGTTAGAAAATATTTTAGTATCTTGATTATGCTATGACTTCTCTTGTTCCATGTCTTTATGTACAAGACATGCCTGGAATGTAGAATTCCTGCTTGGAATGTGTTCCTCTAATCCACCCGAATAACTTTCTGCTCATTCTCAGGTCTGAGTTTAGAAGTAACTTTCTCTGGTAAGCCTTCCCTGAATGACTACCCACCTCTCCAGGTTAGGGGTCTATGGTAGAGATTTCCCTTCCTTCCTTCCTTCCTTCCTTCCTTCCTTCCTTCCTTCCTTCCTTCCTTCCTTCCCTCCCTCCCTTCCTCCTTCCCTCCTTCCTTCCTTCCATCCCTCCCTCCTTCCCTCCTTTCTTCCTTCCTTCCTTCCTTCCTTCCTTCCTTCCTTCCTTCCTTCCTTCCTCCTTTCTTCTTTATTAAGATATAACTTACATAAAGTAAATTGAACCCATTTTAATTACAGTACCGCTCAAGTAAAGTTATAAAACATCTCCAGGATACAAAAGTCTCCTTCATGTTTTGTTTGGTAGATGTTCTCAAAAATAACTGTTATTCTGACTTCTATCACTATAGATCAGTGTTATCTGTCTTTAAACTTCATATAAACAGAATCATGTAGTACTCACTTCTCGTATTTGGATCCTTGCACTCATCTATGTCGGTGCATGTGGCAGTAGCTCATTTTTCCCCTTTCCTTTGTGTTATGCCATTTTTCCTTTCCTGTGTGTTATTCCATTTTTTGTATCTTGCTCCTTGCACTCATCTATGCTGGTGTGTGTGGCAGTAACTCATTTTTTCCTTTCCTGTGTGTTATGTCCAATGTATAAATATACTTGTATATTTATAATTTATTTTATTTATTTTATTATTTTATTTTTTTGGTGGTTGGCCAGCATTGGGATCCATACCCTTGACCCAGGTGTTACAAGGCAGCTCTCTAACCAACTGAGCTAACCGTCCAGCCCCTGATATATTATAATTTTTTTGATTTATACTACTCTTGATGGAAATTTTGGTTGCTTCCAGTTTTTGTCTATTATGAATATTAGTGCACTTGCCTTTTGCTGACCATATGCATTTGTTTGTTTTCTCATACTGTCATAGATTTTATTATTGTTTTCAAAACATTTGCTGTGTCTTCCTTCTGGGATCTTCCCACTGGACCTATCTTTGTGGGAAGATTTTACTTTCTACCCAATTGTCACAAAGGCTGGCCTTGTGACTTGCTTTGTCCAATGATATGTGATGGAAAAATGCATGTCACTTCTGATCAGAAGCTCTAAGTGCCATTGCATGGCTCTGTCATTGTCCTTTCCCCTCTGTTCTGAGATTGGAATAGAGGCTGGTCCTGCATTCTGGATCCTGGAATGAAGAGCAGATGGGGCAGAGCCATAGCTGACCCTCAATGGACATCAGTGAGAGTGAGAACTAAACATTTATGGTTACAAGCAATGGGAATCCGGGGATTATTTGTTACTGCAGCAAAACTTCAACTCAACTGATACAATGCCTTTCCTTGTGATCCCATAGCACTTTATAATTCCCCTGCCACATAATGGCACAAATTCCAATGAGTTGTTGTTTAACTTGCTCCCCATTTGCCCTCTTCTACCACCACCAACCAGTATGGGTGGAAACTATACACCTCTTTATCATTATTGTAAATCCAGCACCTAGTACTTTGCTGAACAAATAGTAGATGTTCAATACATATTTTTTCAATGTGAATGACTTTGAACCTTTTATTAATGTGAAGTCAATTTTCCTAGGTGTCCTCCCCATAGTGGGAGGCCTGGAATGGGGCACCATTGCCCCTTGTCTTTAACTTATGACAATTTGATTATAATAAGTTTCAGTGTGGTCTCCTTGGATTCATCTTTCCGGTGTTCTTTGTATGGGCCACAATTTCCAAGTATGGTCTAATTAGTGAGGAGAAGAAAATAGCTCTAATCACCTTTTCTATGGACACACTACTACTATCTTGTTTGGTAGTGACATCCCGCTGTTGGTCCATGTTGACTTCACTATTGACTCAAACCCTGAAATTTCTCCTTATGGCACTACTGCTAAGCCTGTTTCCTCATCCTGGTTTTGGGCAGGGGTACCCCTAAAAAACTTATCGATCATTGTGTCCCTCTGTCAATAAGCCCACTCTCTCATTTTTCTCTGGAGTCTGCGCTTGTTTATTTAGTTTAACCATGCCTTTGTCACTGCTTTTTCATTTCTCATATCTGGTTGTTCTATCTCACCCTGTCCTCCAGGAACACCAAATTACTCCATTTCAAATCTTATCACAGACCTCTGTCCACTTCTGATTGACACAGGCATTTATCAGCTTCCAGCAAATTGAACTGCTTTGTGTTGGAGTGTAAATGTGCCAGAGTGAGAAATAGCTTGGCCAAAAATTAGCACTTGCAATTGTGAGCAAATGCCATTGTAACTTTTGATCTAGTAAACATATTCCAAGACTCTGTATTTTCTTGTTGATTTGTATATGTTCTTTGCATATTCTGGTTATTAATTCCTTGTTAGCTATATGCGTTATCAACAGTTTTTCCCACATTGTCTGACCTTTTGCTTTATTTACAGTACGTATTTTTTATACAAAAGGTTTTAATTTTAATTCATCAATCTTTATGGTTTGTGCTTTTATCTCTTGTTTCAGAATATTTTTCCAATCATGAGTTCACAAAGGAAGTGTACATTTTGTTTCAAAAATTATTTCTCACAGGTCTCTAATTCATCTGCATTTTAAAAATTACATATGGCATAGGACAAGGGTGTAATCTTGTTTTTTTCCCATATAGAAATAAAATTGTTCCCAAATTGTTGAATGGCTATATGCATATGTAATGCCCTTACATATTTTATTCATACTCATAGGTAGGTCTGCTTCTATTCTTTCTATTCTGTTGTAGGGGATGATGGTTTTATTCCAGCACTAAAACCATGCTGCCGCATTTACAACAGCTTAAGAATATCTTTCCTATATTTTAAGGTAAATCTCTCCTGCTTGTTTTTATTTTTCAGAATTGTCTTGGCTATTTTTGGAGTTTTGCTCTTACATGTAAATTTTGGAATTAGCACAAGTTCCATGAAAAGTCCTATTTGGATTTTCATTAGAATGATGTGGATTTATAAATTGATTTTTTGAGAATTGGCATCTTTATTAACAATCTTCTTTCCTATCCATAGTATAACTTGCCATTTACTGAGATCTCCAAAAAGTGTTTCAATAATGTTTTGTAATTTCTCTATAAAGTCTCACATGCTTTTTGCTTAGATTTATTCTCAGTCATCTTATGTTTTTTTGACTAACGTGAATAGTGTTCTTTTTTTATTTTCTATACATTTTCTAATTGACTATATTTGGTGTATAAAAATAACTGCTGGGATTTCTAAGATGTTGAACTTAAATCAATCAATTGAACTAAAATATCTCATTTGTTTTAATGGTTTTTAGATTCTCTGGGATTTCAGAGTAACAATCATATTCTAGGCCAATATTGACAATTTTGCTTTTACTTTTCCAATCCTTTTACCACATATTCTTTTTTTTTCCCTATTAAATTGGCTAGGATCTTCAGAAGAACAAAAGAGACAATAGTGCTATTTTAGTCTGTTTTGTGTTGCTATAACAGAATACTAGAGACTGGGTAATTTATGAAGAAGTTTATTTAGCTCACAGAGCTGGAGGCTGGGAAGTCCAAGATCCAGCATCCCATCTGGTGAGCGCTTTCTGCTGCTTAACTCTTGACAGAAAGCTGAAGGGGAAACGAGTGTGAGAAAAAAAGAAAGAGGGGACCAAGGAGGCTGATGCCCTTCATGACAACCTACACTTATGGTAGCTAACCTAGTCTCATGGGAGTGAGAACCTACTCACTCCCGAGACTGCATGAATCTGCTCATGAGGGATCTGCCTCCGTGATGCAAAAACACCTCCCACTAGGCCCCGCCTCCCAGCACCATCACATTGGCAATTAAATTCCAGCATGAGTTTTGGTGGGGACAAACCACATCCGAATCATGGCAAGTACGCATGTGTGTTGTTTCTAATCTTAATGGAAATTCTCTTGAAGTTCAACCATGAAGTATTATGTTTATGATAGCTTTTATTATTATTATTTTACATGCATTTTTAGGCTTTAAAATGCCTGCTTCTCATTTGCTAAACTTGTAGGCATGGCAGTTGCATTTTATTAAATACTTTTTCTGCAACTATTGAGATAATAATGTTTTTATCTTTCAATATGCCAGTGTGGTATATCAACATTGTCAAATTTTCTGACTTTTATCCATCTTTGCATAAATTCTACTTGGCTATATTTTATGCCTTTTTTAAAAATTGGATTCAAGGGACTGTTTCGTTTAGGATATTTGTATTCATATTTATAAATAAAATTGGTTTACTTTTCCTTATACTATCTGTGGAAGATTGTATTATTATTCATAATGATTTAATTCTACCTTCTCTGCAAGAAGATTATATATTCTCCATGTGACATGTATTGCTGCCTTGTAACTGGAGTATATTTCCGTGCCCCTTTGTCAGGTTTGACCATGTGAGGTACTTGGACCAATGTGTGTAGAAGTCACTCTGTGTCAATCCCAAGTAGTGGTTTTAAGAGGCATTACAATTATTCTACTAACTCTCTGTCTCTCTTTCTCTGCCACAAGAACAGGCATATTCCACAAAGGGAGTATTCCTTAGCCTGAGCTCTTGAATGTAAAAACACATAGAACAAAGCTGAGCTTGGAGCATGACCCCAGCTGACCCACAACCCACATGTAATATGAATGAAGTATAAATCTTTGTTTTTTGTAAGCCACTGAGATTTTGGGTTGTCACCACAGTAAAGCTGACTAATTAATTATCTATGTCTGGTTTAAGAATCAAGGTTAATCTAGCCTCATAAAATGGGTTGGTACCTTCCTCTCTTTTCTTTATCCCTGAAAGAATTTGTATAATATAGAAATAGTCTGTTTCTTGAATGTTTGGTAAAATATGGTTGTAAAAGGGCCGGCCCATGGCTCACTCGGGAGAGTGTGGTGCTGATAACACCAAGGCCATGGGTTCGAATCCTATACAGGGATGGCTGGTTAGCTCACGGGCTGAGCGTGATGTGCTGACAACACCAAGTCAAGGGTTAAGATCCCCTTACCAGTCATCTTTAAAAAAAAAAAAAAATGGTTGTAAAACTGTCTGGGCCTGGTGTACTTTTTTTGGGTGCAGGAGAATTTTGACAAATGATTCAATTTAAAAAATAGTTATCGACATATTCAGGTTTCTTATTTTTTTCTCTTGCATCAATTTTTTAAATTTATGTTTTTATAGAAAGATTACCCTTGTATTTATGTTTTATGTCAACAAAGTTGTTTGTAATAATATGATTAAAAAACAAACTTTAGCTGTATTTTAATTATGATCTAATGGGAATATTATTTGTGTTTTATCTCTTTTTCTTAATCTTGTAACAAGTTTGTATACATAATTAGTACTTTCAGAGAACCAGCTTGTTTTTGGTCAAAAATTCTTGTTAAGTTAGGTCAAAAACTTCTTTTCAAAACTTCTCTTTTTTTCATATTTCATTAATTTATAATATTATTTCCTTTCTACTTTTTGTAATTTTCTTCCTAGCTTTAAAGGTATATTATAATTCAATTATTCTCAGTATTTCTTATATTAGTCAGCACGATAGAACTGGCTGTGTACAGCAGAGACCCCATATAACAGTAGCTTAAATAAGATGAATATTTATTTTTCTCATAACATGAAAATTTAGAGAGTAGGACATCCAGGGCTGGCACGGTAACTGTACTTTTAAAAGCCTTAGGGACTTAGGATCCTTTTGTTTTCTTGTTTATAGGATATTGCTCTTGTCCACCAGATACAAGATAATTATCTCTATGCCTATGCTCCAGCCAGCATAAAGGAGGAAGGGGATAAGAAGGGTGTCCATGCCTTGAAGAAATGACCTAGAAGTTACATGCATCACTTCTGTTTATATCCCATTGGAAAGAACTCAGTCCCACAGCTGCTCAAGAGAGATTGGCAATTTAGTTTTTATTCCAAGAGCCATGTGCCCAGCTATCAATTAAGGGCTCTATTACTGTGGGAGAAAGGGATAATGGATACTGAGGACAGCTAGCAGTATTTGCCACAGTTCACCACTTTGGTACTCAAATATCCATGTGGACCTATCCCTATACCAAAGAAGACAACACCAATATTCCTTGCAGTTACTGAGTCCTATTAAAAGTCCAGGATCTCTGGGTAATGCACAGTCTTTTCCATCAGGGCTAGGTGTGGTTGCTCATGGTGCCAGGACTTAAAATGTAAAAGGCAAGTTATCTGCCTTTCATATGCACAGTATAAAGTGATGAAGTAGGAGGAGGAATGCAACAATAACAAATCTCATATGCACTGAGGAGAAAGTGAGGCACACAACAGCTGATGCAAACAGTAATCAAACCCCATCACCCATCCAGCAGCCTCTGACTCTCCCTCTTAGAGGAATTCTTTAGTTCATCATTCTTTGTGTTTCCTGGTTGATAGAGTTTAGACATGTTGTCCCCGCCAAAACTCATGTGGAAATCTGATCCCCAATGTGGCAGGGTTGGGAGTGGTTTGGGTCAGGGGGTGGATCCCTCATGAATGGATTAATGCTCTCCCTGAGTGGTGGGGGGGTGAGTGAGATCTCACTCTTTTAGTTCCCATGAGAGCTGGTTGTTTAAAAGACCCCGGCACCTCCCCTCTTTCTCTCTTGCTTCCTCTCGCCATGTGATCTGGTCCCTGCTGGCTGCCTGCCAGTTTCCATCATGAGTGGAAGCAGCTTGAGGCCTGCACCAGATGCAGCTGTCCCAGAATTGTGAGCCAATAAACCTCTGTACTTTATAAATTACCCAGTCTCAGGTGTTCTGTTATAGCAACACAAAATGGACTAATACACTGGTGTTACCTGTTTCTATCTTCTTTCTTGTCTTTTGTGCTTCCTGATCACACCTGAGGTGGGCCTTGTGGAGTAGGTTTTCCTTGTGTGCTAGTAAGTATTTGGAGCCCACTTCTTGCTGGCCCATGTCAAGTCAATTCTCTGTCAAGTGTTGACAGCCAGCTGTCCTGTTTAGAAATATATTTTTGAGCCTGAAGATTCATGTGTTACTCTTTAATATTCACTCTGTGCCTTGCTCATGGTAATGTGCCTGTCTTTCAACTTAGTGGCAGCTAAGTAGTTGTACCTGAAACAAAGACTTGGGTGAGGAAGACAATTCCATTAATCAAATCTTTTTCTCTAGGCTGGCTCCAATTTTCTGGCAAGAACATCTTTTGAAAGAAGGTGTTGATAAATTCTTGGGGCCATGATATTATCTCCTGCTAAGTCTGGCACTACAGAGCTATCACTCTTAATAGCTGCATTTTGAGGGTATAGAAGCAATTGGCCTTTTTAATCCTGAAAAGCCCCAAATGGTCAAACTCCTGGTCAACTTAGATTGTAAACTACAGGCAGAGAGTGCTTTAGTGCTGTACTTTCTTCCATCTCTGTTAGCACGCAGGTTAGCTTTTTTTCTAAAATAGTTTTTGAAATTGACAAATAAAAATTATATATATTTATGGTGTTTTGATATATGTATACATTATGGAATGGCTGAATCAAGCTAATTAACATGTGCATTACCTCATACATGTCTTTGTGGTGAGAACACTTAAAATCTACTCTCAGCAATTTTCAAGTATACAATACATTGTTATAAACTATAGTTGCCATGTTGTACAAGAGATCTCTTGAACTTATTCCTCCTGTCAACTGAAATTTTGTACCCTTTGACTAACATCTCCCCAATCCCACTCTCCCAGCCCCTGGTAACCACCATTCTACTCTCTGCTTCTATGAGTTCAACTTCTTTTAGTTTTCATATATGAGTGAGATCATGCAGTATTTGCGTTTCTGTGCTTGGTGTATTTCACCTGACATAATGTCCTCCAGGTTCTTGGACTTATATCTCTTCTATAGGATTTTGCTGAAAGCTACAAGAAGAAGCAACACAGACCAGTATTCCCTGCATATTATATATACATATTCCCTTAGCACTATAGCCTCAGTGAACATGTGTTCTGTATTCCAAGGTAGAATATTATGGTTTTGTCAATTGTTTCGTCATTGCATAGCAAGGATTAATAACTTTCCAACCTGCAACAGCTGAGTCAACACTCCTATCACCCAGCCATGACTCTGAAGGCACAGCTACATCTGTCTCTTATGTTCAGCATTCCACTTTAAGGCCCCTAAATTAGGTGTGTCTGTGTTTAACAGAAATAGTGGCTTTAGCAAGATAAATGTTCCATGGGAGATTCTTCAGTGCTGCACAAATTGGGATGATTTGTCCACTATTCCATTTATATCCTAACTGGGTATACTATAATACAGTTCTGATGCTAACCACCAGATTTAGCATCAGATCCCAGAAGTTAAGGGCTCAGTCTTCTACAAGGCTGCCCCCACTTTAGATGTCACCTTCAAGTGGGGTCCCTAGGCCACCTGCACTTTAAACCAACTGGCTACCTGTCTGGGACTTTCCTACAATCCCCCCTCCCCAATCAGATTTGATAATTTGCTAGAACAGTTCACAGAAATCACTGAAAGAGCTGAACTTATAATCACAGTTTTATTATAAAGGATATACATAGGGAGAGGTCTAGAAGGGTCCTGAATGCAGCACTTCCATGCCCTCTGCCTGTGGAGTCCGGGTGTGCCATCTTCCCAACACATCAGTGGGCACAACAATCAGGAAGCTACTCTGACCTTTGGTGTCTGGGTTTTTATTGGGGCTTCATTACATAGGTATGATTGATTAAATCATTGGCCACATGATTGAACTCATCTCCAGCTCTCCTTCCCTTCCTCAGAGACTGGGTGGCTGAAAGTCACCTAATCACACGCTTGCTTTTTCTGGAGACCAGCCCCCATCCTGAAGCTATCTAGGGACCCACCACAAGTCACCTCATTAGCACAATAGAGATACTCCTATCACTCTGGAAATTCTTAGGGTTTTTTGAAGCTCCATGCCAAGAACTTGGGACAAAGACCAGACAAATTATTTATTATACTGTAGTCAACCTGGTGTTACTATGTCTATATTCCAAACAGCAGGAAGGTGAAAAGTGTCAAGAAGACACATAGAGGAAATGATCAGAAAACTACACATATTACTTTGGTTTGCAGCCCATTGGCCAGAACTTCAACACAGGTCTTACTAAATGCAAGAGAGTCTGAAAAATGTGGTCTTTATTGTGAGCAGCCATGTGCCTAGCTGGAAACCAGAGGTTTTATTATAAGAAAGAGGGAGAATAGATATTGAGGTGCAGTTACCATTCTAAGCCACGTTTCTTTGTTCAATAATTTAAGCCTATACATTTTCTTTCATGTCTTGCTTGAGCTCTATCTTTCAAGATTGGTAAGCAGTATTTTCACTGCTTCTCAGTTCTAAATATTTTGTAATTTCCCTTGTGATTTCCTCTGTATCCCATGGGTCACATAATTGTGTTTTTAAATTCACCAAACACTATTTTCCATTTCAGTAGGCATTTTTTTGGTGTCCAATTAAATTCTATTTTCATCATATAGTATGGTCATATGATACCAATTCTTTGAAATTTATTAAGACCATATTTGTGAACTACCACATGACCAGTCTTTGTAAAGAATCTATATTGTCTAATGCAAGTTTATGAATTCTTACCACTGTGTTGATCAGGAGTCTATTTTTTTTTCCAAAAAAGTAGAACCATATATATATATATATACACACACACACACACACACATACACACACATTATCTTGCAAATTTCTTTTAAAATATAATAATATATTTTGGAAATATTTCCATGTAAATACATATGACTTAATTATTTTTATCAGGATAAATTCCACAGGTGAGATTGCTCCTTCAATGGGCTTAAAACAGGCTCTTCTCAAATTATTGCCGTGATTGTCAATTTCCCCCTCCCCAGAAGGGTCAAACCAATTTTTGCTCCCTTTAGTCCCGTAGAACATTGCCCATTTCTTATACCCTCTCGAGCATTATGCATCATCATTTTTTTTATCTTTGCCGATGGTCAAACTGCTTTCTTTTGCTGATGAGGAGATGGAAGCTTGAAGAGGTACAACACTTGGCAAGAGAAAGCAGATGGAACTCCAGGAGTGGATACTGCCTCTCATTTCCTGCCTAGGATGGAAGGTGGAAAAATGACAAAATCCAGCTGTGCTTCTCTTTCACATTTGCAATTGTGAATTCCAAAATTCTTTTACTCTGTCCAGCACCTACTGGGATGAAATTTTGTGAAAGATACGTCCTTCTCCTGAGGGACGAATCAAACCTGCCAACACAGAGCTTGACAAATATTTTTTAGTCAAATGTGTTTTCTTAGCTGGAAGCTAAATTCTTTCCCTGCCTGTGTAGCTCAGCTGCATCCCAGTAGCTCTGCTTTCTGCCAACATGTTTTTAGGACTTCCCTTCAGAAGCTGGCAGCACTGGTATTTGGTCCTTTGGAAGCAAAGAGATATAGCCACTTGAATGCAGAAAGAAAAAGAGCAATTGAACTTTTATACTTCTGATTCCATTTGAGCCTCACAACTACTCTATGAGCTAAGAACAATGATTGTTCCTCTTTTAAAGATGAGGACGCTATGGGTTAAAAAAGACAAGTGGACTTATGTTGGTTTGCACAGTTAGAAAGAGGCCTTCCTTGACGACTTCACCTATGTAACCTGCTGTTCCCTGACAGTCGCTATCAACATTACTCTATTTTCCTAACATCACTGATCACTATGTGTTATTTTTACTGTATTTATTTGCTTACTCACTGTGGTAGACAGCCTCCATGATGGCCCCCAGTGATCCTCACCTCCCAGTAGTCATGTGCCTGTGTAGTCTCCTCCCATGTTGAGTTGTGCTGGTCTGTGTGACTAACATATCATAGCAGAGATGGTGCTGTATGACTTCCAAGGCTCTGTCATAAAGGGCACTGCAACCCTGCCTTGGTTAGGGAAGCCAGCTGCCATGCCATGGGGATACTCAGATATCCATGCGGAAGTCCATGTTAAGAGTAACCAAACCTTCTGCTAACAGCCAGCATCAACTTGCCTGCCATGTGAATGAGTCAACTTGGAAGGGGTCCAACAGCTCAGTCAAGCCTTCAGATAACTGTAGCCTTGGCTGACTCTATCTGCAATCTCACGAGAGACCCTGAGCCAGAACTGCCCAGCCAGGTGGCTCCAGAGTTCCTGACCCACCTGTGATCCCATTTAAGATGTGGAATTGAAAATATGAGAGACAACAAATGTTTATTGTTGTTAGAAGCAAGTACTGGGCAATTTGTTATGCAGCAATGCATAGTTAAGACACTTATCTATTTCCTTAGTAGACTGTAAACTCTGTGAAGGCAGGGCTCATGTCTCTTTCATCATGGCCATACCTAGAACAATGGCAAGCACACAGCAGCACCTTCATAAATACTTGGTGAATAAAGCAATCACTGAAAGTGTCAGTGAGAGGATGAAAGTGCTCCCATCTCCTTTGGCCTTTCCCTGTAGCACTGTAGTGCCTCTCTTCCTTCATAGATATGAGCTGCACAGCCACCTGGGGGTGGGCTTTTTCCTGTTGCCTACACAGCGATTCATAGTTAATTAAACCTTTGCATAAACAGAACAAGGGAGGATGTGAAAGTAATGAGCTGACAGCCCAGTGTGTATTATGCTGGGCTAAGAAGAGAATTTAATTTAGAGAAGAATTATGCACAAGCGGAAAAGCAGTCCATTAAAACAAAGCAACTGTCTGGAAAGAGATAAAACAAAAATGAATTCTGCATCCTGTAAAATAAATAGCAAAGCCTCACATGTGGGGCACTTTGAAATCCTCAGAGCTGGGAACTCATGAAGAGCGGGAGAGGGAAACACTGGGTTATGTAGGCAGGAGGGCAGAAGGGGGCCCCCCCAGTTATCCTGTGTGGGTTGCAAGGTATGTCTTGCTGAAGCATAGTTCTTGTCCTAGGATTTCTTGCCTCACAACCTGTCTTGTCCGAGTGTGGGGTTCCCCTAAAGCAGACTTGAATGCTTGAGCCTAGGATTCAAGGGCAAACATTTTATTGAGAAGTGCAAGGACCATGAGAAAGTGAGGAGCAAGTTAATACAGGGAAGGAGAGGCAACAAATAAAGAATGAGTTATTAATCCAGCACCATAGTGGACAACTGGAGCTTAATCCCATGGGGGTAATTTTGAGAGACCTTGCAAAACACACATTTCAGGTTTATCCCAGAAAAATGGTGAGGGGGCTGGGGTCCTTATACCCCCATGCCCATTATTAGTTAAGGGCTGCTCTAGGGGGATATTAATTTTCAGGCACCATGTAGGTGAGCAAAGTGGCATTGCTTGAGGCAGGCCTCTGACAAAGATGCAGTGTGGTCCCTGTCATGCACATAAGTGGTAAGGGGATCTGGAGGACTTCGGGCAGAGCATTGAAGGGTGTTACAGTGTCCCCGACTTCTCAAGAACTGTACAGATTTGGCTCCTGGTCCTCCCAGATTGCAAAGACCCCAGATGGTCTTTGACTTCTTCATTAACCTGCCTCTATTCAAATATCAAATCATTTCCAAGTTCTGGCATTTCCCCCTCCGCCATCTTTCACATTCTCTCCATTCTCATTATTTTAGTACATTTTACTTGGATAATTCATTCACTCCACAAAGATTTATTTCCTGCCCATTGAGCTAGGTGCTGGTTTCACAGAGTGGACAAACATAGGTGTGGAGGTCACTGATTGGCCTTTAGAATCTATTTTAACTCTCGAACATGTTCCCAGAAGAAACAACTTGGAGTGCAGGGTTTTCCAAAACCCCTCAACTGTGCAGGGACCCTAATTATGGTAAGTGCTAGGGAGAAGAGTTTATAACAGGACGATCTCATCTCATCTGGTGGTGTCCAGGAGGTTTTCTCCAAAGAAATGGTATTTAACAGTTAAAGAAAGTTATCCTGCTTGTGATGAAAAATTATGTAATTAACTTAATATCTGCCATATCTCACTGGAAGGTCCATGAGGGCAGGAATCATGCCTGTCTTCTTTAATATTATATCTCTAGTACCTAGCACAGTGCCTGGCACACAAAGAGTGCTCAATTCATATTTCTCATGTGAAGGAAGCATTCTAACTCCTACTTGGAAAAAAAAAGTTACATACTCTATTAGGGTAGGCTGAGTGGCAGTAATAAATAGAACCAAATATGCAGTAGTTCAACACAATAGAATGTGTTTTTTAATTTTGAAATAATTTTAAATTTATAGAAAAGTTGCAAGAATTGAGCAAAAGAGTCATGTGTACTTTCAAAAAACACTCTGAAAGTGGTATGCATCTCTTCCACTCATAGTCCTTTGGCTGGAACTCGGTCACATGGTCATGCCTAACTGCAGCACGGCGGTGGCTGTGAATGCCCATATTCTTCTTTTTATCAGAGAAGTGCCACCTTTTGGAACTGAGATTTCAGGGTGGCCCTTGTGGGTTTTCCCTGCAAACTTGCCACATTTTCCCATCACTGTCTCCTTCAACAGAGGCTCTGCAATCTGATGAGCTCTCTGTGCTGGGAAGGTGCTCATAGAATGTTGCCTTTTACTTTTTCTTCCAGGTTTAGGAGGCGTGGCACAGTACTGACAATATGAGATTTGGAGTCACACATGTTTGGGTTCAAATTCTAGCAGGACAGCTTACTGGCTGTGTGACCCTGGGTGAGTTATTTTACCTTTTTGAAACATTTCCTTACCTGTAAAAAATATAGCCTTACTTCATAGGGTTGTGGCGAGGATCAGATAATATAATATTCATAAAGTCCTCAGCACAGTGCTTGTCACATGCTAAGCACCCAAATAAATGGTAGAAGTTGCTATTCTTGCTCTATTTTTGGTCCACTTTTTCTAACAAGGATGTTGGAATGTGCCATCCACACAGTAAGCATTTTAATTTGTTGTCCAAATTCAATGGATTAAAAATGATGAGGAAAGCCACATGCTGACCCCTGGCTAGCATAATGACCTGTCCACACCCCTGGGCCATGTGAGTGTGTACCCGCCTGAGCATGCACAGGGATCCACACCAGGCCACCCTCCTTCCTGGGCATCAGAGTCCCAGACATCACAGACTCCAGCCACAGAGCCGTGGCACAGCCTCCCTGCAGGGCCAGCACCAGAGGTGAAGGGTCTCCAAATCAAGTTTCAGGCAATTAAGAGGCCTCATTTTCCCTCCATAGTGCTGGCTCATTAGAAGGTACCTCTTTCAGGCTGTGTGAGAGGGTTCAGGCAGGGCAATGTTCTCCTATTGGGCAGACCACTGCTGTCCATCAGGACTGGTCTCTGACAAGTCCCGAGGAGATTGCCAAACCTCCCTCTGAACTAGGAGGTGGCACAGGGACCAGTGTTTCCTGATAACCAGCCACATAAGCAGGTCTTCCTCCCCTTCTCCCTTTTTGGGGCTGGTGCCTGTGTCTCCCCTTCCTGTCTGCCTCCTCTTTAACCCAGGGGGCTGAGAGAGAAGATTTGGGGCAGGCCAGCCTCTATTGTAATTGCATTAGCACATGCTGGTGCTGGAAGTTTCCCTGCACCCTTGGATGCAGCCCATGAGATGTTCAGAGATCTTGGGGCTGATTATCAGGCAGTGTGCTGTTTAACTGGGTTGATCTCCTCAGGTTTGAGTTGGGGAAAAAGAAGGGCCACTGTATTTGATCCTGGCTTAATGGTGTGGTTTGGGCTGATGACTCATCTTTCTTCCATGCTGGGGGCTTCTGTGCAGACAAATTAACCTTGTGGGCTGACTTGAAATTGTCTTGGCCATTAACAGTTACCACGAGCTGACTGTAGAGTCAGGACCTTGCTGCCTTGTGGGCCCTGAGTAACTCCCAGAACCTGGCTGGGTTACTATGGAAACCAGAATTCTGCTCTCTCTCTAGCTCTCTGGGGTTAGGAAGTGTCCACTGGGAGTAGAGGGGCCAGGATAGATTGGGGGATGGGGTGGGTATGGAAGTGAAGAGCACAGGCTTTGGGAAGTGAGTTAGGAGACGGGTTGGGGAAATTCCACTTCCTGAGGTGGGGACCGAGTCCCCATTTCCAGCTGGGCTCAGAATTGAGCCCTGGGAACCCTTTTGTCTGGAGAGACTCCCTTCTCCTGGAATCCTGAGCTGACTGGGGCCACGACAGTATTGGTATTCCCTTAGCAGAAATCATCAGTGTAGCTTAGCCATGGAAATTTCTAGTAGAATGAGGTCTTGGCTGACCTTAGCACTTGAATAAGTCCCTGATGACAGAGAACAGCAGAGGGTGTTGGTGCTATAAGCTAGTTCTGTGCTGACCTGTGCAAATCTGGACCTTTCCATACCCCAGTTCCCTTACCTGAAAAATGGAATGAATGGTGCTAAAGCTATTCCCACTTACCTTGTAAGGCGGCAATGAAGGTGAAAAGTAAAAATGGCCTGTGAAAATACTTTATAAACTTTGCTGCCCTCAGATCTGGGAGGCTTGGTGGATCTCCTCTTGTATGGAACGATGGTTAGTAGTGGTCCCTGTCCCTACTGTAAATCTAGGTGCCTAATCTGGAGACCCAAGGCTGGCTCGATGCATTATTCAGCTCCTGCTTTTCCTGTTGCTATTTCCCTGTTATTTGGGCCAGGGTCCTCTGACCCCAGCTAAATTATCAGCTCTGTTAGAGGTGCGGACCCTATTTGATTAATTTCTGCAGCTTGGTTCCTCCTGTCCCCAGCCCCCAATCCCTTTCCAACTCTGTGCCCTTCTGGGATTAGCATAAAACCTGATCCTTGGTAGAAACATGAAAATTATTGCACATGTAGCATTGAAAAAAATCTAACCGTTTAGCATTATGTCAGTGTCCCTGGCTTTTGTTTGTTTATGGTTAGGAGCATTCTCAGAAGCAGCCCCTGAGACAAGAATTCAAGGGCAAGTAGTTTATTTAGGAGTCGATCCCAGGAACCACCAGTAGAGGAGTTGGGAAGTGAGATAGGGAAGAGAAGACAGCCAGCAAGAGGAGCTTGTTCAAGCAAGTTGTCACTGTGCACAAGGCAAGTGGGACTGAACCCTGCAGGAATTCTGGGAGCCAGTTGGGGTGTGCGTCAATTACCTCACCCAAGAAAGCTGGGATATTTATTTCTTTTTTTCTTTTTTTTTTTTTTGTCTTATTTGAGACCGGCCGCACCACACTCAGCCAGTGAGCACTGTGAGCGCACCGGTCATCCCTATATAGGATCTGAACCCGCGGCGGGAGCGCAGCTGCGCTCCCAGCACCGCACTCTCCCGAGTGCGCCACGGGCTTGGCCCTGGGATATTTATTTCTAATGCCCATCAGAGTGAGGGCTGTTGAGGGGGACATTGAGTCCCTGGATTGGGCTATAGTTTATAAACTTCAGTGAATGTCAGAAGCACTTGAGATGAGGGTGTTAAAAATGCAGACTCAGGTCTCCAAGACTCTAACTTGGTAGGTCTGAGGTGGGGCCTAAGAATATGGATTTCTAAGAAGCCCTCTCCCACCCCGACGGGTGATTCTGATGAACCCTCTTTAAGACGGGGGATCATTTGTCTAGAGCTTTCAGTTTAGAGGAGGAGTAGGTAAACTTTTCTGTAAAAGAGCAGATACTAAAGCTTTTAGGCGTGGTGGGTCATGTAGTGTGGGTTGCCGCTACTCTGCTCTGCTGTGTCGTGTGAAAGCAGCCATCAACGATAGGTAAATGAACCGGCTGTGCTCCAGGAAGACTTTATTTATGAAACAGGTGGTGGTGTAGATTGGGCTCAGGGTCAGTTTGCCAAGCCTTGGTCTAGAGGAAAGAACATGGGCTTCCAGATTAGACTGAAGCTTGCGTCTTGGCTTTGTCCATGATCAGTCGTGTGATTTTTAGGTGTGTCACTTTTTTTGAGCCCCCTTTTCCTCTTCTGGATAATGTAGAAAATAATTTCCATCTCTCAGAGTTGTTTTGAGTAGAAATAGCGTATACACAGTTCCTGACACATTGAGGGGGTTACTCATGGCAGATTTCCCTGTCCCCCCTCCTCTTTTTTTAGTCATGGAAGCCTGTGGCTGATTTGCTTGGTGGTTATTTCACCAGGTGAATGAGGCTGAATTTATAAGCTTAGTCCCATGTGATTCTTCATAACTCTGCTGTGCTCCAGGGCCACTGAGAAGACCAATCCCCTGGTCCAAGTCAGCACTGGCATGAATGGCAGGCATGGAAGCTACAGGTGAGAAGAGCTTGGTTTGGAATCCGATGATTCCTAAGTATGAGCCACATACTTCTACAGGAGTCTCACTGCTTAGTTTGGCTGTGAGCTGCCTAGACAAATGGGAAAGTGCATCAGAGACATGATTCACAGGGTCTATGCAGTACACACAAACCAGTGGCTTAAGAGAGTTCTGTTCTTCTTGATAATCAAAACAGATTTTTTTTCCTGTAGGCTTTCATTGTGGATAAGGTTCTCAGGCCAATCATTAGAGCAAAAACAATATTGAGTTTCGTGGGGCTTTTTCTTAAGTCCTACAGAATGGAGAAGGGGCTGAATGTCAAAGTGAAGTTCAGTGAAAGCATTTCTGTGAAGGCCAGAACAATGTGGTCCCTTCATCCTCTGTAGGCTTATTTCAAGGACAGCACTTAGAGAACCTGGAGGTGTGGATGGTGCTGAAGCCTCAGATGCTCCTCCACAAATACTGAGCTCTTGAGAAGGACCAAGTGGCAGTGAGTTGGAGGTCAAGTGTCTGGGCAGCAGCTATTCTGTGGAGCTCATTAAGGGCAGAGTGGTGTGCTTTTAACTGTCCACTGTGCTGAGGGCAGCACTGATGGCCTCTAGGGGACGTTGAGGAGCTTATCAAGGGTTCATGCCTCAATACAAGGCCACCCCACATCCCTAATGAGGTGAGCCGCAGGCATCCCTACAAGTAGGATCAAGAGTCTTATACCACCCCTATATTTTTAGCCTGGAAGATTTTTAATGGGGCTTATTAAATGTCCAATTCAGTCATAAAAGTTTTTAAAACATCTAACTTTAAGCAACATAACTTTCTAGAGAAGCTTCCAAGATAAATTGGCTTTGAAATATGTAAATGTGTTTGCTTGTATCAATTAGCATTTATTGTGTAACAAACCATCCACCACTTTAGTGTCTAAAATCAATAATCATTTACTTAGCACACAATTTTGCAGGAATTGAGGGCCCACCTGGGCATTTCTTCTGGTCTCTGCTGGGCTCAGCTTTATGTCTTCAGTTGACTTCTGGGTTGGCTTGGAGCTGGCTGGTATACAGTGGCCTCAGCTGGGGTGGTTTGTCTTGTGTCACATGGTCCTTTGTTCTCCAGCAGGCTAGCCCACACTTGTTCATGTGGTTTCAAGTAAAGAACCGTGCAGGATTCTTGAGAACTCAGCTTGGAATTGGCACAGCATCACCTCTGCCACATTCTTTTATTTCACTTTTTCAATTAAACTTTTTATTTTAAGATAATTATAGATTCACATGCAACTGTGGGAAATAATACAGACAGATCGGTGTACTCTTTACCCAGTTTTTTCCCATGGTAACATCTTGCAAAAACCGTAGTACAACATCACAACCAGGATACCGACATGGATACAATCAAGATACAGAATGTGTGGGTCACCACCAAGATCTGTCATGTTGCCCTTTTATAACCACATCCACTTCCCACTTCCTGCCTGCCCTCACCCCCTCCTTAATCCCTGGCAACCACTAACCTGTTTTCCATTTCTATAATTTTGTCATTTTAATGATACTACATAAATGGATTCATACTGTATGTAACCTTCGGGAATTGGCTTTTTTTATTGAGCGTAATTCTCTAGAGATTAATCCAAGTTGTTGTCTGTATTAATACTTCAACCCTTTTTATTGCTGACTAGTTTTCTGTGGTATGGCATTATCATAGTCTGTTTGGGAGGCTGTAACAAAATTCCATAAACTGGGTAGCTTATAAACAAGAGACATTTATTTCTCATAGCTCTGGAGACTGGAAAGAACAAGATCAAGGTAGATGTGGTTTTGGTAAGGCCTGAGTTTTGGCTCATAAATGGCATTTTCTTGATGTGTTCTCACAGGGTGGAAGGAACTAGCTAGCTCTCTGGGGTCTCTTTCATAAGGGCTGTGCTCTCATGATCTAATCACCTTCTAAAGACCCTACTTCCTAATATCACCTTGGAGGTTAGGATTTCAACCTATGAATTTTAGGGGGACACAAACATTCAGACCATAATAAGGATGTATCACAGTGTGTATAACAACTGACCCATTGAAAGACATCTGAGTTGTTTCCAGTTTTTGGCTATTATGAATAAAACCTTCACGAACATTTGCTTATAGATCTTTCTGCTGTGTCATGTAGTAGTTACATGGTTATTTATATATTTTTTAACTGCCTGATTGTTTCCCAGAGGAACTAGATCACTCACATTCCTATTAGCAACGTAAGCAATGTATGAGTGATCCAGTTTCTCTGCCTCCTCCCCAACATTTGGTGGTGACACAGGAGGTGCTGTTTCCTTAGGCTCAGGGTTGCAGGACTAGCCTCTGGGTTTCCAGCCACTCCCTGAAGTCTCAGGCCCCCTCCTCTGAGCTCTTCCTGGAGGAAAGTTAACTGTTGCCAGTTAGACCTATTTTTAGCACCAACACGGGAAAAATGAGACCACAAGGGGCTGGTTTATGCAAATCCAGTGGCTTAGCATGCTCAAAAGAGAGCACAGAATGTTCTCGAATATGCCTAGTTGAATATAACTGGGAACCACCCCTTAATTGAATATTCATTAGATAGAGAAACTATAAAAGCTGAATCCCAGTGGAAGGCAGGGTTGTTGCTCACGTTCCTGGAGGCCGCCTGCTTTCTGCTGGCTGAGGTGTGTATGCTTTACTTTGTATCTAACTTACTTTCAGCAAGGGGCTGCTTGCTCTCTCAGGGCAGCCTGCACTTTGCACTGAACTTTAAGCATGTTTTTCTTGCTTTTGTGTTAGACTTGATGTCTGTACTGAACTTACTTTTGTGTTAGACTTGGTGTGGGTCCTGCTCAGTCTCTGGAGCATGCTGCACTCTCTTCCTTGAACCTGTATTTCTTATCTATTATATTAAAATTGTCCTCACTTTCTTCTGTGCCTCTGCCCTTGAATTCTTTCCTGTGGGAGAGTCAAGAACCTGGTAAGAGGACTGGTTGGGTTGAGGTTGACTATTGGGACCCTGGGATAGGACCCTACCTCTGACATCAGTGGTATCACTTTATATATTTTTTAAAAAATTTAAGGGGCCAAGCCCGTGGTGCACTCAGGACAGTGCAGCGCTGGGAATGCAGCAGTGCTCCCGCTGCGGGTTCGGATCCTATATAGGGATGACCGGTGCGCTCACAGTGCTCACTGGCTGAGCGCGGTGCGGCGGTCTCAAAAAAAAGGACAAAAAAAAAAAAAAATTTAAGCCATTCTGATAGGTGTGTAGGGATATCTTATTGTGGTTTTAATTTGTGTTTCCCTAATGGCTAATGATGTTAACAATCTTTTTATGGGCCATAATCATCTATATATTCTCTTAAGTAAAATGTCTCTTCATGTTCTTTTCCCATTTTCTAATTGCATTGTTTCATTTTTTTTACTGTTGATTTTTTTAAAAATATTTTTTTATGTATTCTAGAGACTATTTCTCTTTTTGATATGTAGTTTGCAAATATTTTCTCCTGCCCTGTAGCTTGTCTTATTTTCCTCTTCATATGATCTTTCTTTTCTTTTCTTTTCTTTTATCAATATACAATGTAGTTGATTTTCATGTCCCTCCCCCTCCCTCTCCCCCTCCCACCCATTGACATCATATCTGTTCACTTGTCTTAACAAGTTCAAGGAATTGTGATTGTGTCTTCTTCCCCACCCACCCCATTTGTTTGTGTATTTATTTATTATTAGCTCCCACAAATAAGTGAGAACATGTGGTATTTCTCTTTCTCTGCCTGACTTTTTTCACTTAATATAATTTTTCCTAAGTCCATCCATGTTGCTGCGAATGGTAGTATTTCACTCTTTTTTGTAGCAGAGTAGAATTCCATTGTGTAGATATACCACATTTTCCATATCCACTCATCTGATGATGGACATTTGGGCTGGTTCCAACTCTTGGCTATTGTAAATAGTGCTGCAATAAACATTGGAGTACAGGTATCCCTTGAACATGATGATTTCCATTCCTCTGGGTATATTCTCAGCAGTGGAATAGCTGGATCATATGGTAGATCTATCTGTAATTGTTTGAGGTACCTCCATACCACTTTTCATAAAGTCTGCACCATTTTGCAGTCCCACCAACAGTGCAGAAGTGTTCCTTTTTCTCTGCAACCTCACCAGCATTTAACTGGGGTGAGATGGTATCTCAGTGTGGTTTTGATTTGCATTTCCCGAATTCTGAGTGATGTTGAGCATTTTTCATGTGTCCGTTGACCATTCATATATATTCCTTTGAGAAATGCCTATTCAGCTCCTTTGCCCATTTTTTAATTGGGTTACTTTTTTTTCTTTTTTGCTGTAAAGTTGTTTGAGTTCCTTGTATATTCTAGATAGTAGTCCTTTGTCAGATGTGTATTTTGCAAATATTTTCTCCCACTCTGTTGGTTGTCTTTTAACTCTGTTAATTGTTTCTTTTGCTGTGTAGAAGCTTTATAGTTTGATATAATCCAATTTCTTTATTTTTCCTTTGATTGCCTGTGCTTTTGGGGTCCTATTCATGAAGTCTGTACCCAATCCTACTTCCTGAAGTGTTTCCTCTATGTTTTTTTTAAGGAGTTTTATTGTTTCAGGATGTGTATTTAATTCTTTAATCCATTTTGAGTTGATTTTGGTATATGGTGAGAGGTATGGGTCTAGTTTAATTATCCTGCATAAGGATATCCAGTTATCCCAGCACCATTTGCTGAAGAGGCAGTTTCTTCCCCATTGTGTAGACTTGGTGCCTTTGTCAGACATCAGATGGCTGTAGGTGTATGGGTTGATTCCTGGATTCTCTATTCTATTCCATTGATCCCTCTGTCTGTTTTTATGTGAGTACCATGCTGTTTTGGCTATTATAGCTTTGTAGTATAGTTTAAAGTCAGGTAGTGTTATGCCTCCAGCTTTATTTTTTTTGCTCTGAATTGCTTTGGCTACTTGTGGTCTTTTGTTATTCCACATAAACGTTAGGATAGTTTTTTTCCTTTTCTGAGAAAAATGTCATTGGAATTTTGATGGGGATTGCATTGAATTTGTAGATCACTTCAGGTAGTATGGACATTTTCACAATGTTAATTCTTCCAATCCAAGAGGATGGGATACCCTTCTATCTTCTTGTGTCCTCTTTAATTTCTCTCAACAGTGGTTTATAGTTTTCTTCATAAAGATTTTTCACATCCTTGGTTAGCTTTATTCCTAAGTATTTTATTTTTTTGGTGGCTGTTGTAAATGGGCTAGCTTTCTTGATTTCTTTTTCTGCATGTTCACTGTTGGAGTATAGAAATGCTACTGATTTTTGTGTGTTGATTTTGTATCCTGCAACTTTGCTGAAGTCATTTATCAACTTTAAGAGATTTTTGGTAGAGGCTTTAGGCTGTTCGATATATAGGATCATGTCATCTGCAAACAGGGACAGTTTGACTCCATCTTTTCCAAACTGGTTGCCCTTTATTTCCTTCTCTTCTCTGCTTGCTCTGGCTAGTACTTCTAACACTGTGTTGAATAGGAGTGGCAAGAGAGGGCATCATTGTCTAGTTTACGTTCTTAAGGGAAAAGCCTTCAGCTTTTCACTGTTCAGGACGATATTGGCAGTGGGTTTATCATATATGGCTTTAATTATGTTGAGATACTTTCTGTTTATACCTAACTTGTAGAGAGTCTTTATCATGAACAAATGTTGAGTTTTGTCAAGTGTTTTTTCAGTGTCTATATAGATGATCATATGGTCTTTGTCTTTGATTTCAGTGATGTGGTGTATCACATTCATTGATTTGCATATGTTGAACCAATCTTGCATCCCTGGGATGAATCCCACTTGATCATGGTGTATAATTTTGCATATGTGTTGCTGTATTCTGTTAGCTAGTATTTTTTTGAGGATTTTTGCATCTATATTTCTCAAGGATATTGGCCTGTAGTTTTCTTTTTTTGTATCTTTGTCTGGTTTTGGTATCAGGGTGATGTTTGCTTCATAGAATGAGTTTGGGAGAATGGCCTCTGTTTCAATCTTTTGGAACAGATTGTAGAGAATTGGTATCAATTCCTCTTTGAAGGTTTGGTAGAATTCTGCAGTGAACCCATCTGGTCATGGGCTTTTCTTTGTTGGGAGCCTTCTGATAACAGCTTCAATCTCCTTAATTGTTCTTGGTCTGTTCAGATTTTCTACATCTTTTTGGCTCAGTTTTGGTAGTTTGTGTGTGTCCAGAAATTTATCCATTTCCTCCAGATTTTCAAATTTGTTGGCCTATAGTTGTTTCTAGTAGTTTCTAATGATTTCTTGTATTTATGAGGTATCAGTTATAATATCACCTTTTTCATTTCTAGTTTTTGTTATTTGGATTTTCTCTCTTCTTCTTCTTCTTCTTCTTTTTTTTAAACCGGTAAGGGGATCGCAGCCATTGGCATGGTGCAGTCTGCACCACGCTCAGCCAGCGAGTGCACCGGCCATCCCTATATAGGATCCAAACCCACGGCCTCAGCGCTTCCAGCGCCACACTCTCCTGAGTGAGCCATGGGGCCAGCCCTTCTCTCTTCTTTTTTTAGTTAGCCTTGCTAATGGCTTGTCAATTTTATTTATCTTTTCAAAAAGCCAACTTTTTATTCATCGATCTTTTGTATCGTTTTTTGGGTTTCTGTTTCGTTAAGTTCTGCTCTGATCTTAATTAGTTCTTTCTATTGGCTAACTTTGGGTTTGGATTGTTCTTGTTTTTCTAGTTCTTTAAGGTGAAGTGTTAGGTTGTTTACTTGCCATCTTTCCATTCTTCTGAAGTAAGCATTTAATGAGATAAATTTCCCCCTTAGTACTGCTTTTGCAGTATTCCACAGGTTTTGGTATGATGTGTTATTATTTTCATTAGTTTCAATAAATTTTTTGATTCCCTGTTTAATTTCCTCTTGGACCCCTATGTCATTAAGTAGAATGCTGTTTAATTTCCATGTGTTTGTATAGTTTCCAGAATTTTGTTTGTTATTGATTTCTAATTTTAATCCATTGTGATCTGAAAAAAATACATGGAATAATTCTATTTTTTTTTTGAATTTTTTGAGACTTGATTTGTGACCTAACTTGTGGTCTACCCTGGAGAATGTTCCATATGCTGATGAGAAGAATGAATTCTAAGGTTGTTGGATGGAATGTTCTGTAGATACCTGCCAAGTCCAATTGGTCTAAAGATCTTGTGTTTCTCTGCTGATTCTTTACCTAGATGATCTGTCCAATATTGAGAGTGGGGTGTTCAGGTCCCCTACTATTGTGGTGTTAGTGTCTATCTCATTGTTTAGATCTAGTAATGTTTGCTTTATAAAACTGGCTGCTCTGACATTCGATGCATATATATTTATGATTGTTATGTCTTCTTGATGGATAAATCCTTTTATCATTATATAGTGGCCTTCTTTATTTCTTTTTATGGCTTTTAGTTTAAAATCTATTTTATCAGATATAAGAATAGCTACTCCAGCTCGTTTTGCATTTCTATTTGCATAGTGTATCTTTTTCCATCCTTTCACTCTTAGTCTATGTGTGTCTTTAACAGGTGAGATGAGTCTCTTGAAGGCAGCATATAGTTGGGTCCACCTTCTTAATCCAGTCAGTCAGTCTGTGTCTTTTGAGTGGGGAATTTAATCCTTTTATATTAAGAGTTGTTATTAAAGGTGTTGATTTACTCCTAGCATTTTATTTATTTTTGCTTGTATGTCTTAAGTATCTTTTGTTCCTTTCTTTCTGATTTATTGTTTGTCTTCTGTATTTGTTGGTTTCTTGGGTTGGTAGATACACTTTTTCTCTTTATTGTTAGCATTTTTATTTTAGTAGTGGGTTTTGTTTTTTCTTGAATATTTATAGCAGTGGTGGCTTTTTTTCAGATACCAAATGCAGTATTTCCTTGAGAAGTTCTTATAAGGCTGGTTGTGTGGTAGTAAACTCCTGAAGTTTTTGTTTGTCTGAGAAATATACTATTTGTCCTTCATTTCAGAAGGATAGCATTGCTGGGTAAAGTATTCTCGGCTGGCAATCTTTGTATTTTAGTATTTTGCATATTTTGTCCCATTCTTTTCTGGCTTTTAGGGTTTTTGATGAAAAGTCTGATGTTAGTGTGATTGGGGCTCCCTTATAGGTGACTTGATGCTTCTTTCTCACAGCTTTTAAGATTCTTCTTTGTCTTTGAGTTTTGCCAATTTGATTATAACATGTCTTGGAGAGGACCTTTTTGGGTTGAATATGTTTGAGGATCCTTGAGCCTCCTGAATCTGAAGATCTGTGTCTTTCCCTATACATGGGAAGTTTTCTGCCATTATTTCATTGAATATGTTTTTGATGTCATTTTCTTTTCCCTCCCTTTCTGAAATACACATGATTTGGATATTTGAGTGCTTAAGGTTGTCTATTATTTCTCTTAGATTATCTTCAGTGTTTTTAATTTTTTTTTCTTTTTTTTTTGTCCATCTGTGTTATCTCAAACAGCCTGTCTTCAAAGTCAGAAATTTTCTCCTGTTTGTTCTAGCCTGCTGTTTAAATTCTCTGTTGTGTTTTTTTATTTTGTTGAATGAATTCTTCAGCTCTGCAAGCTCTGCTACATACTTTTTCAGGGCATTGATTTCTTTGTACATTTCTTCTTTCAGGTCCTGTATACTTTTTTCTCATTTCATTGTGTTGTCTGAGTTTTCTTGTATCTCATTTAGTTTCCTTTGAATTGTTGCTCGAAATTCCTTGTCAGTCATTTCAAGGACTTCCTTTTCTATATCTAGAACTTGAGAGCTATTATTACCCTTTGGTGGTGGTGTACTTTCTTGATTTTTCATATTTCTGGTATCTTTGCTTTGGTGTTTAGTCATGTGGCAGGGGATTTCATGGTCCACTCATTTTTTTTTTTCCTTTTTGTCTTTTTTCGTGTCTGGCAACGGATCGCAACCCTCAGTGTCGCGCCCGTACCGGACTGGGACCGGCAACGGGATCGCAATCCTCGGTGTTGCGCCTGCACCTCGCTCAGCCAGTGAGTGGGAACTGGTCTGTATGTGGGATCCGAACCCTCGCCAGGAGCGCCGCCATGCTCCCAAGCGGTGCACTGTAGCAGTGCGCCACTGGGCCGGCCCATGGTCCACTCATTTGACCCTAATGTCTGGCTAGGATCCTGCAGGTACTGCCAATTTGGCATGGGTGTCTTGGTGCCTGTGGGTGGGAGTCTCAGGCCTCTCTGGGCCATGCGGACTGGCCTGGGCTGGGAGTCCCATGGTGATGCCTACCTGTTCCAGTGCGGTGCCTTGGGATGCATGGGCCTGGCAGCTCTTGGGCTTCTCTCCATATGATCTTTCACAGAGTGAAAGTTTTAAATTTCAACGAACTTCAGTTTATCAGTTTTTCTTTTTATGGCTTGTGTTTTTGATGTTAAGTCTAAGAACTCTGCCTGGCTGTAGATCCTAAAAGCTTTCTTCTATTTTAAAAAAATTTACAGTTTTAGGCTTTACATTTAAGTCTGCTGTCGAGACTTGTTATTTTTTTTGTATGTTAGTTTAAGTTGATATTCATATAAGTTGTAAGAATTTGGCCAAGATTCATTTCTTTTTGCCTATGAATGTCTAATTGTTCCATAATCATTTGTTGAAAAGGCTATATTTATTCCATTGAATTGCTTTTGCAACTTGTGAAATATCAGTTGGGCATATTTGTGTGGGTCTATTTTTGGTTTTCTGTTCTATCCATTGATCTATGTTATCTACTCCTCAGCCAATACCATGTTGTCTTGATGACTGTTGAAATATCATAAGTCTTGAAACTGGGTAGACTGATTCATGTACTTTATTTTTCTTTATCAAAATTGTCTGAGCTATCCTTATTCCTTTGCATGTTCATGTAAATTTTAGAGTAATCTTGTCTATATCTACAAAAAGTCTTGCTGGGATTTTGATAGGAATTGCATTGAACCTCTCTATAAACTTTGTGAAGAACTGACATCTTCACTATGTTGAGTCTTCCAATTCAACATGATATGTTTCTCCATTTATTTAGTTTAAAAAAAAATTTTTTTTTCACCAGGGGTTTGAAGCTTTTGCCATACAACTCCTATTAATGTTTTGTTATAATTTTCCTTCAACCATTAAACATAATTTAGAAAACTCAGGAGAAGAAAAGTCTATTGTAACTACCCACATTCTTTCTTCCTTGCCAGTGTTCCCTCTTATATCATTTTATTTCTATTTAGAGACATTCCTGTAGCTGTTCTTTTTGGGTAGGTATGCTGGTGAGAAATTCTCTTAGTCTTCCTTGATCTGAGAATGTCTTGGTTTCCCCTTCATTCTTGAAGGATATTTTCATTAGATTTATATACATTTCAGTACTTGAAAATGTTGTGCCACTTCCTCTGCCTTCCTTTGTTTCTGGTGAGAAATCTACTATCATTCAAATTTTTCTTTTCCCTGTAGATAAGGTGTCATTTCTCTCTTTTTGCTTTTAAGATATTTTTTGTTTACACTTTTCAAAAATTTTCCTATGATGTGGACTTCTTTGGCTTTTACTTGTTTTGGGTTTGCTCAGCTTCTTGAATCTGTAGGTTTATGTCTTTTGCCATATTTCAAAAAATTTCAGCACTTATTTTTTTGAGTACTTTTTCAGCCCTACCTTTCTCTCCTCTCCTTTATAGACTCAAATTACATGAATGTTAGATTGTTGGCTATAGTCCCACAAACATCTGAGGCTCTGTTTTTTGTTTTTGTTTTTTTGTTCACTTAATTTTTTTCTGTTGTCCAGATTGGGTAATTTCTGTTTTTTTAATCTTTCAGTTCACTGACTCTTTTCTATTCTGCTATTGAGCACATCTATTGAGTTCTTAAAATTTCAGCTATTGTATTTTTCAGTTCTAAAATTTCCATTTGAAATTTTAGAAATACCATTTCTGCTTTACATATATATATATATATATATATATATATATATATTTTTTTTTTTTTTGGTGAGACTTTCTATTTTTTCATTTGTTTTAAGCATGTTTGTATTGCTCATTGAAGCATTTTTATGATGGTTGCTTCAGAATTCTTGTGAGATGATTCTAATACCTTTTTCATCTTGTTTTTGGCACCTATGACGTTTTTTGTTGTTGAATTTGAAATATTCATGGTTTTTGGTACAAATGGCTTTTTACGATTATAAACAAGATATTTTGGGTATTTCTAGACTCTGGATCTTATTTAACTTTCTGTTTTAGTTGGTGTTCTCTGATCCCAGTCCATCAGGGGGAGGGAAGTACTGCCTTATTAATAGAGGTGGGAGTAGAAGCCTAGGTTTCCCACTTGGACTCCACTGACATCTGAGTTCCTCTCCCACATTCTTTTGATTAGTGCAAGTTACAAAGCCAACCTTGATTTGAAGAGTGAAAAAATGCATTCTACCTCTTGGTAGAGCTTCAATATCACATTGGAAAAGGACATGGACACAGTGAGTGAAAATAATTGTGGTTACTTGCTTGAGTGATTATGGCTATTAGTAGATAATATTGGGGAGCAGCTACCAAAAGAATGGCTTTGGTTTGGGGATAATTAATTTTAAGTTATTTCTCCTGTCAGTGATTTGATCCAGAACCAGTTTTCCAATGAGGATTCTTTTAATATGGGGCAACAAAACCATGTTTTCAATTTATAAAGGAATGTTTATCTTTTTTTCCCCCTCTGTAGCTGGCAGACACGAGTCTATCTCACCTAAAGGCAGGTTTGAATTTCTGAAACACAAGTTAAAGAGAAAGGTGGTTAGAACATATTCTGTTTTGTTCCTTACTGATAATTGTAATCTTGTCTGTCAAGACTCTTTCTATTGACTCTGCCTCTCACATTGGTATTAGGGCCTGATTCTATATAAGCATCAATAACCACAGATCAATATTGATCTTGTATAGCCCATGAGTAGTTTCCATCTTACAGAGGAAAGAGCAATAAAAACTGCAGACAGTCATCTGTTGTGTTATCAGATTTCTCTATAAGATTGTCTTACCAGATTTATGTATAAGTTCTTAAAGAGTACATAACAATAGTCAATAGTAGAATAAATGGACTCAGTGATTATGGCTTATATGGGATATTGGCTTGCAGAGGTGAGAGGGGCTCATCTCTGCAAGGGTGATAAAAGTAAACTAGATTGTAAGAGTTAGAGTTTTCTAATCAGAGCCATCTCCAATAGTCCTGAAAGAAAGAGAGATTCCACAAATATTTTTTCAGAGCTTGAGATTTTAAGTAAATTTTATGTTGTGAGGAACTGTCACGAGGAGATACACAAAAAGAAGACTTGAGTCAAAAGTTCAAGGTACTTGATTTTGTTCTTAAAGGAAAGCATAAACCCCACTTCTACTTGTATGTCTGCTTGCACTGGAATCCCACCTTGGGCCATTATGACCCAGGCTCCTCAGTGTGGCCCATAAGGACCCCCATGATCTTAGTCTTTCCTGCTTTCCAAACATATCTGTCTTCTCTTCTCTATACACATGAACTTTCAAGAATGTTTTTTTACACCTTGGAACGTCTTCCCCTATTTGTCTCCTCTGCTAAGCCCTACTTACTTTTGAGGCTCAGTAAATGAGTGATACCCTAATGAAGACTTACTGACCCACCATGTGGAATTAACCACCTTGTCCTTTGTGCCCATCCACCTTGATTTTCCACTGTTGCTCCTATAATAGATTGTACACTTGTCCATTTCCGTGTCTGTGTCCCCTTTTATAAAGTGAACAGCTCCAGGGCAAAGATGGAATCTTCTCCATATTCCTAACACGGTGATGGTTACATTTTTATTGACTAGCCAAGGCTCTCTTGGCTTTGATATGGTTTCCTCTGAGGCAGGTGTGGACCCACCACTATGCAGGGTTCTGGAAGTGTTCACTGTAGTGCCCCATCCTATCCTGGGCTTCACCACACCAGCCTTCCTTCTGCCCCAGCTCCATGTCTCTGAAAGCACACTTGCCTTTTAACTTCTAGCAAAGCCTGGCACACATTCTTAATTACATTTTTCAGAACAATTCCTAGAAGTGGAATTACTGGTTCAAAGTGTACAATGAATCTTAGAGCTTTGAAATGTATTGTCAAGTTCTCCTCCAGAAGTTATTTACTCTTTCCATTTCCTTGAACACTTGCTATTACTCAATATTATCATTAGAAAAAACATCTCCAATTTGCTAGGCAAAGTAATGTTCTCTTATTGTTATTTGTTTTTATTTTTAAATTATTTTTATTTATATGTATTTATGGGGTTCAGAGTTGACTATCAGTATTTGTGTATAGTACGTACACAAATACTATACACATGTGGTTTTTCATCTAGGACCTTGTTTTTATGTCCTAAATTTTCCATTCATAGATCTTTCCAGAGGATCAACAGACACTTATGTAAATGCCTCTTTCCTCCCCCTGGCTTTTTTCTGGACACCTCAGAGTTTCGCAGCGCAGGTATGCAGATTGGGCATCACATCAGGTTCAGTCTGTGTGTCCACCTTCTTTTGAATCCTCCACCCAATCTGAATTGTCATGCACTGTTGGGGGATCTCTTCCTCCTGTGTTCATGGTGTTTTGGACATGGGGCCTGAGAATTCCTTCATGTCCCACAATCGTCATGCATCGAGTATACTCTGGGCTGAGCTCTCTTGTCTTGTTTGGTATTAGGGGGAGATTAGAAGTGGCCTCCACAGGTGGCAAGCGGAGCAATAACTGGGAAAACAAGCGAGATCAATATCTAATCCTGTGTAGCCAGCCAACCTTTTCAAAGCCTCATCTGTATTGATTTCTGCGGCGACACTTCCCTTTCTTGGGTAATCAGTCCCTTTGCTCAGCAGGTGAACAAGCGCTCAGTACTTATTCCTGCTTTTGTAAGATCAAGGAATGGCTGCTTAACTCTGAGCTGCCGGAGGGGAGGGAGGCAGGCCCAGGGTGGCTTCCTTTGGACTAAATCCTCTGTGCAGTGGCCTGAGTGACGTGGGTATTTATCTAGTCTCATCTTTGTTCTGGATTGAAGGCTCGCAAGTCCAGGGGGCAGAGAAATGTGGCTTAGCAGCAACACGGTGAAGAAAAGGTCAGTAAATTCAATGGAAAAGAACAAAGTTTATTAAATGCCCACTATAGCTTCCAGTGAGATAAGCATTATTACCTTCATTTTATCGATAAGGAGAGTGTGGATCAGGGAAGACAAGTTCACTACACAACACTGTATCCTACATCTTTGATCTGAGGACCTAAAACCTAATGTCATGTGGTCAAAAAATACCTGTATGAATGTTTTCATTCTGGGGCATTGACAAGAAACCAGGGATATATAATGGGTGGAAAAGGGAACATGCCATCAGATATCTGAAGGACTGTGATATGAAAGAGAAGTTAGAATTATTTTGTTGTTTCTCCAAAGGGCAAAAGTAAAATCAGAGAGTGGAAGGTACAAAAAGGCAGATTATGCCTGCATAGAAGGAAATACTTTCTAAGCAGCTGTAGATTTTTAATACAGTAACAGGTTACGTTGAGAGCTTCTCCAACAGGGAGGCACATTTTTGCCTAACACTGTACTTCCGAGCATGCTGTTCCTTTATCCTGGAGTGCCCGGTGAACTCCTGCTTGTCCTTCAAGACTCAGTGCAGGGCCAGCCCTTGGCTCACTTGGGAGAGCGTGGTGCTGACAACACCAAATCAAGGGTTAAGATCCCCTTACCGGTCATCTTTTAAAAAAGAAAAAAAAAAAAAAAAGACTCAGTGCAAATGCCACCATTCATGTATCTGTCCACCCCAAAGTATTGATTGAATGCTGACTGTATGCCAGGGAATGTGTCAGGCGCTGGGTATCCATGATGAGGAAGACAGACATAGTCCCTGGCTTCATGGAGTTTGTGTCATGGAGTGAATCTTCTCTCTGTGGTTTTGTTTGACATGTGCCTACTGAAGAGCTTTCAGCTGAGCCTCCTCTGTACCCCACTATACCTTGTTTACATCTTTGCTATGGCAGCCACCATCCCATATGTCATCATCTGTTTGAGCAGACCGTGTTAGTGCCCTCCCCATATCCACTTGAACCTTATGATGGCCGTGTTTGTTGCTTGACTTCCAATTGCCTGAGGCTTTCTCTGGCAGCCAGAACCCACTCTTCTGGCAAAAGCAGGAAGAGTGTGCTGGAGAATGAACACCCTCTGGGAGCAGCCCTTACTTATCAAGTGTCTTACGGGAGCCGGTGTATTAAGTGTTTCAGAGCCCTCATCCTTCAGGTGTGATAACTCTAAGGTGTGTACTCTATACTGAGTACCGGAATTTCCCATACAATTAAGATCCAGTTGCCCACAGTGATAACTGGTTGATGATGAACCCTAAATTGGCTGTTTTCTTTTTCCTGTGTCACTTTCTCACTTTCCTATTGAGGTTCCTGAGATCAACTCCCAAATAAACTTGCCCTTGAATCTTCTCAGCATCTACTTCTGGGGAAACAAAAATGAAGACACTGTTGATGGGTGATAGTGGTTAGGAGGGGAAAAGTCACATTAGAATAAATATTTATAGTTTAATGCAGTGATTGTTGCATATAAGGCATGTATGTGATGTGAGATTTTGTAGAGGTGATGCCATAGTTTGTATTTTAGTTTAGTCATCAATAAAATGTGTGTGTATTGTGTCCTTTCCTCTTGGTATCATCAAAAAATATCAAGCCCACCCAAAAAGATGAAGGCAGAACGGGGAATCAATATTACTTCCGTGTCTGGCTGTCCCACATAGACTGTGGGCTCTGTGGGGGCAGTGATCATATTTTCTTCACCAGTATAATTCATGAACCTGCAAAAGACTTGATTCAGAACAGGCAGTAGCGATGCAGAATTGACTTGTAAATTCAAGTATTCTCTTTATGAGTTTCAATTTCCACCACCATATTTAACAAGAACCACCACCACAATCACCATAACAATTTATAGGCAATTTTCTATGGGTCAGGCACTGTGATTGGTGCCCTACATGCATTTTATTTAAAACTCCCAACTTGTGAGGTGATTCCATGGTACAGGTGTTAGTCCTGTAGAAGGTGCTGGTGGTGCCCCACCCCATCTCCCCTTGGCCCACCTCAGTTCACCTGCAGCTGTGATTCCCATCAATATAACAGCTTTTCACCTTGGGTGCTTCCATCTCTCTTCTCCGCTTTATCGGGCCCCGTGGGAGCTTGATCTATCGCACATAGATAGAAACTGAAAGTAGAAGTAGTTAAAGACCTAGTGGGTAGCTGTCAACCAGTGAGAGAATGGAGTAAGCACATATTCTGCCTCATCCTCCCTGTCCTGCATGAAGATTCTGGATTACATTTTACATCATTTCTCAGAGTACCTCCTGTGGGATCAAGCACTACTGGCCCACAGCAGTAACCTGCTCATGAATACATCCTTACATGGCTTTTCTTCCTTCTCTGTCTCATTTTTTTCTACTTCCTTACCTGTCACAGAGAATCGCTGGCATCCAAGTCCTTATTTCCGGGTCTACTGTGAGGAACCCAAGCTAAGACAACCATAAGTTTACAATTAGGAAAACTGACATTCAGAGAGGTCAAGTGACTTAATCATGATTGCTCAGTGACTAAGTGGTAGACCCAAGATTTGAACCCAGATCTGTCTCTTATTCGATCATTCAGTTCTATGTTGTATCCCAAAATAAAAACAAGAATTGTGATCTGCCACAAAGATAGGTTCCTATTTTCATTCACAAGTACCTACTATGTGCCAGGCTTTTGCTTAGTGCTAGAAAGAGTGAATAATGGCAGTGTCCAATTCCCAAGCACCTTGGAGTCTAGTAAGGGAAGCAGTTTAGAAGCACTACTCACAATTCTGTGAATAGATAAAAAAGACAAAAGAGAAAGAGCCCATCAGAAACATTCCAGTTCAGTACTTCAAGAGCACAGTGGAAAAGGCAATGGTATGATTATTAATCACCTCTACAGGAGCAATAACTTGGTAATTATATTTTCATGCATTCATTAAGCATTGAGACCTGATTTTTACACACAATGGGGTTATAACAAGGCAATGTTAGTAGGTTCATTTTGTATTCAGTTTCCAAAGATGTTAACTGAAGTTTAATAGTTTGGTAATTGATCTATGTCATCTGAAATTATTGGCACAATCTTCAACGGAGGAAGGAAAAGTATTTCTGGAAGCCCAGTACACCTTCAATGTTTAATATCTGTAGCTTGTGGATAAAAATTGGACCACCATAAACTGTCATACCCTCATTTTTTCATAATATCAGAAGTCTCCAAGGAAATGTTTGTACCCTCACTTTTTCATACTATCAGAAGTCTCCAAGGGGTATCTCACCAGTCTTTCACAATGGCCCTTTGGTTATCACAAAGTACCTGTCATTTTCCTCCCTTCCTGTCTCAGCGTATTGTGGTGTCTCCCATCTCTGATGACGCCCAAAGACATTAACATCACCACATCAGAGCCCTGCCTGCTGATGCCTGCTGATGTGTTGTTGTTGCCTAAACCTGGAGACCAATGTCGAGACTGCCAGTGTCTTCTCCTATGGCTATCAAAGCAGCTGACAACTTGTGTCCTCCATGTCCCTGTCTCTCAAAAATCTTGGCTTTCTGCTCCTGACTGGCATGCTTCCAATGGGGAACACCTGCCAGTATTTTATACTTGAAGAGTCATGTGCGTGTCTCATTTGTAAATTAGGGATAGTAGTAGGATCTGCCCTAAGGGCTGTGGAAGACACTCTCTGTGCCCCACCTGTATCTCTTTGGCTCTTATCATTTCTATGCACGTTAACCTAACTTCTTATTGCCAGCACCTGCATTTCTTTTCCTGGGGGCTCTCTCTGGCTGCCACAAGCAGAGCAGCCAGATATGCCAAGAAATGAATGTTTTCTGGGAGCAGTCTTCAGCCAACGATGAAAGGGAGTTATTGTATAAATATCCCAGTTCCTTTGCTCCTTGAATGGGATAATTCTGAAGCAAAATGTTCTTCACAGTATCCCAGAGTCTCCAGTGGAATCGAGCTCCAGTTGCCCCTGGTGGTCACTGCTGTTACACCACACCCATTACTGGCTTCTTGCCCTTGTCTCACGTCTCCACTCCCCTCCCAGTGTGTCCTGCAATCACCTCTCAAATTAACAACTTGAACTCAAATTTTGTCTTAGATTCTGCTTCTGTAGAAACCTGAACTAAGACACAGGGTTGTCATAAAGATTAAATGACATGTATGTCTAGCTCTTAGCATGGTGTGTGTACATAAGCCACTCAATTAACATTTGTTGGATAAATAAATGCATATACTCAACTCCTTGAGATATTACAGTTTTATCTATTATTTCTTTGAGGCCCCAGTTCTGTGTTTTCGTGGTTCCTGAATTCAAATTTTCTATGTCTCAATTTATTAAGAACAGTTAAATAATTCAGATTCTATTCATTACTTGTTTTCTTCTGATAACATTAGATTTAAAAAATTTATGAATTCCAAAAGGCAATGTCCTGTGATTTACATGAGGGGTCTATAACAAAACCATTCACACATTTAAAATAGGATGAACCCTGATTAACATATTGCACACATATTCCAGTACCAATAGCCCGACCTTTGCACTGAAGAAATGTCTTTGGACCATCTCACCAAGTCTGGTCCTTGGCTCATGTTTGCACAAGGACCTATGAACCATGTCCTGATTGTCTTATCCTTAGGGGGACCACCAAATTGCCATGGGCCTTTAAGTGCCTTACAACTGGACTTTTACCTTTAATTATATCATAGGTCCAAACTGGTGATACACGGACTGTTTCTGGATGGCAGATATGTTTTGTTTGGTATAAAGAGTATAATTTAAAAAATTTAGCCAGGCTTTAAAAATGGAAAGATTTTATTGAAAATATGGATTTATGATTTCTCTTAAAAATATTAGAAGATCTAGTAACCCTGGGCCTGAATTTCCACATGGCAACACAGACAGCTGGTGCTGAATATCCACTGTGCCTTTTCCATAGGGCATTCTGGGCATAAGGTCTCTAGAGCTGTTCGGTCCGCTACAGTCCCTGCTGTCCCTATTCTTATCCACCCCACTTCTTGCAATTACATTAATTATCTTTGTATTCATTTTAGCTGGTGATCATGGTTTTTCAGAGATAGAGACTAGAACTCTTTCTATTTTGTTTTATCTTTTTTCCTCCTCTTTTCTTTTCTTTTTATTTTGAGGCTGAAAAATAAAAAAAGGAAAAGAAAAAGAAAACCTACTTGCTGAAACAGGGCTACAAATTCACAGATCTTAAAAGAGGACTTCATTAAACAAATGAACACTTTAGCACACAAAGAATAAAATACAATATAATTATGTTCTTTGCCACTTAATTACAGGATTAATTCATAGCGTATTATAGGTGATGGGGCCTGGTAATGAGACAAAGATTAAAGCTGTATGGTGAACATTTGTCAGTTGTCTCTGTGGCTGGAAGTATAACCAGTCAATTGAGGATAATGCAAAAGTCTGTTTGGAGTCCTTTGGAAATGAGGGGTCTGGGACAAATGGCCCTCTTGCCCTTCCCAATAATAGTCCTTGTTTGAAACACCTGATTTATAGTCACCAATTTAATGTGATGATTGCTTGCCTTTAATTCTGGGACACTTCCCAGTCTCCTTGGCCCCTTGGATAAATTCAGTATGAATATCTGTCTGTATAGACTTACTGTTTTTTTTTGGTGGCTGATCGGTATGGGTACCCCAACCTGTGACCTTGGTGTCATAAGGCTGTGTGGTAACCAAGTGAGCTAACCTGGATAGACTTATTGTTAACAAAGTAAAAATGGGGAGGGGCCTTTGAGTGTACTTGTTAGAAGATTACATGTTCTTGTTCTTTGGGTGGAAAAATGTTCTGCTAATTTTCCCCCTGAGAAGCAGCTGCACACTGAATAATGCACAAAGGTTTGGTCTAGTCAGGAATGTTAAACACTTGTTTATCTGTCTCTCTATTCGCCACATTCATGGAAGATCAAGACAAGAACAAATACTCTGCTTTAGGAAATTAAATCCACCCAGATTAATGTAAAATTCTTTAACATCAGGGGGTCTCAGTAAAACTATGTTTTCTTAATTTATCCATACTTTTTTCAAAGTAAGCATGATCCTAAAATATACAATATTGATGGTCTTTAAACATAGTAATTTTCAGCAAATGCCACTGTGTTCTGGGTGAAACACATCAGATCCTGCATATGGATTAGGTATGCTGTGTCTCTCTCTCTTAATTTTACATTCCATGGCAATTTGGCTCTCACATCATGATCACACTGTCAGATTTAGTGACCTCATTTCTCATCAATGACAGCCTTAATGACACTCAAATATATCATTCACTTTTTCCCTATTCCAAAATATACCAACATTGTGTATCATCATTCACCCAATTTGACTTATAGGCTATTTTTTTTTTATCTTTCTCTTTCTGTCCAGACAAGGTTGATAATTCAAGTGGAACTTACATCCACAGGAATTCAATCATTATTAAATTTGGAGGAAAAATTAATTCCCAACTTGATCTTTTCCCATTTCAATGCTGGCCAGTTTTTCTGAAATTCTTCTGTGACTTTTTTTTTAGAAGATAGAATAGATTTTAGACCCAATTTAACTTTCAATTTATCAGCATACTGTTCAAAGGAAATGAATGTAATTTCCAAGTTCAAATTAATTCTTAATACACTAGAGTGTGGATTTAAACAGTAGACAAATACAGCACTAATAAAAACAATAATTTTCTCTCAGCTCTCTGCTGGGTCTTCAGCCTTGAGAAGGGACCAAGATGTCACTGTTCTTTGCCTCCTGCCTGGTTTAGCTTTCCCAAGAACAAGGGCATGGAGCAAGGCCCTGCAGCTCTGCACATGTCTTCCAGAAAACTTCATTTCTTCCTCTGCTTTCTCCAGAGTTTCTCTTTGAAGCAAACTCCTGAATCTTCATTCTCATTCCTGTATGGGGAGATTTTCAGTTCTTTCGTATTCCTTGTTAAAGCACCAGACAATACATAAAAATATACATAGGGAAAAAGTCCTTTCAAATACTATCTCCTCCTACTCCCACTTTTCTCCCTAGAGGAAACCATGGTTAACATTTTTATATGTAAACTTCTGATAGGGGTTAAATCCCTCATCCTTTCTTACAGTGTTTCATTTAAATGCTGTGAATTCTTAGCAATTTGTAGTTATGTAGATAGAAAAGTCAAAGGATCAATTACTTGATGTGTGGGTAATTCATTCACTGTTCACTTGTTTTGAGATGGCACAAGCCTGGCTTAAGTGTAGTGTGCACATTGTTTTATCTTGAGGGATTCAAATATTCCCTTCTTCCTCAACTCCATGTGCTACTCTTGGGACTCTCTATCGAAATGCTACATTCCTAGGACATCATAAATATGCTGCAGCTCAGAGCCAATCAGAGCTCTTCTATGGATCGATAGATGGATGCTTTCAGACTACGGGTATATACAGGGTTGAAATTGCCAGTTGTTACCTTTCCAACCCTGAAGAAAGAGCCTGTCTGAGAAAGGAGATAAAGACCTGATGATCTGGTGCCAGAACCACTGCTGGACTTCCCAAATTGCATGAGCCAATACGTTCCCTTTATTTTAACTTAAGCCAGTTTGAGCTGATTTTTTGTCACTTGTAAATTGAAACTTGTCACTTGTAATTGAAACTAGCCTGTTACATATGCAGAATGTGTGGTGTTTCTTGTGAACATTTAATTGTAAAATCTTTCTAAACATGTGAATGAAACTGAAGCACCTGCATAGACAATCTTGCTTTGTGTGTGCTGCTTCTGGACACCATGGAGGAAAGAGCTAAAATAAAGAGATAATACACCTGCACATCAATACGTGGTACTATGAGAGCACATAGCAGAATACCTAACACAGAGATGTCATAGAAACATGCCTTAGAGATGGGAAAACATGGGAAGCTTTTCAGAGCTAGCTGTAGGAAAAGTGGGTCAGCAGGTGAGAGCTAGGTTTACTTGAGGGCAGAAAATGAAAGTGAGTTTGAGGATTTAGACACACTTTTTATTGAATGGGAAGGTTTCGGTGAGTCAAAAGCAAAATGAAATTAGGGTGGGGGGAGGGAAGCACAGAGCAGCATGGGAATATACATATGGGAGAGAATAGCTAAGAGGAGGGACTCACCAAGATTATCAGAAATGTGAGATATGGGGAGGACCAATGAACCATGAGATTTTCAAGATATTTAGTTTGAGGTGATGGGAGTGATGGTTGGCTCAGTCTGTAGGTGTTAAGGGTAACTGTGTGGCCTTGAGATTGTCAAGGACTCATCTCTAAAGTAGTAATCTATTGATCCCTTGATCCCTGTCCATTGATTCATCCATTCACCCATCAATTCATCCAACTATCTCTTGATCCATTGACCCATCAACCCATCCATCCATCTTCTCAATCACTCATCCTCGCATCCCTCCATTCAACCATTATCCATCCATCCCCAAATATTTATTGAGCCGCTGTCATGTGCCAGGGCCTGTATTACTTGTCAAGGTTCTTATTTCGGAGATACTTCAGTCTATGGTGTGAAAAAGATAAACAGATCATTGCAACACAGTTCGCTAAGTGCAATAAGAAGGCTTTTCCAAAGTGCCAAGGGAAGGCACGTTAGTTGTGAAGATTAGATGAGATTACATGTGTGAAAGCCCTTTGTGAGCTATTCAAATATTAGTCATTATTGTAATCTTCATAACAACTCTGGAAGGAAGGCTTGGATTATTATCCTCTTAATTTTTTTTTTTTTTTTGTATTATAAAAGCTACCTCAGTATTTTACTACAAGTTACAAAATGGAGAAAATAAGAACTCACCCATGATTCAGGTGCTTCAACACTAACATTGTTTTACAGTTTGCTCAGTTTTATTAATGTCTTTATTCCTGGAATTTTTATTTTTTTCTCATAGCAAACATGGTGCATATATCATGATCCTGATTTTTTTTTTTCTTTTTAAGTTAAATTATCTACATTCTCCTATGTGTAAACCTGTTTCTTGGTCACAGCTATGGGGGGGAGGGAGAGGTTGCCATAGTAACAGTTGACATGTCTTTGGCTCTGCCCCAGCCCAAATCCCACTATCCTGGTTCCTTGTGAGTTCCTAGGACTCTGTTGCTTCTCTTCCTAATAATGGCTACATAGATTCCCTGTCCCTGCACTGGTCCTCTCTGCCATTCTAGGCATGGGGCTGTGCCTGGCACTCATGTCACTTTTTAAATTTTTTTTCTGACTCTTTAAAGCCTCTCTGTGTCTGCTGATGAGAAGCCACCCTCTGTTGTGAGCTGTCACTGCAGTGAAGGAGAAAGCATACCTCTGTTCCCACCTGGGTCACATGGGTGGACCACTTTGTGCCCATAGTAGACATTCGAGACCGGGAGATTTACTTACTGCCTCCACTTCCTCTCCTTTTATTCCCTCTTAAAGCCAGTCCTGTCAGACTTTCATTCCCATCACTCCACCCATATAGCTCTTGTTAAAGTCACCATGAACCTTCAAATTTCCAAGTCCAATGGCTAGTGCTCAGCTATTATCTTACTTGATAATACTTATCAGCAATGTTTGTCACGGTTGATCACTTTTTCCTCCTCAAAGTGCCTTCTTCACTTAACTTCCAGGACACCACACTCCTGGCAGCTTCTTATCATTTCCCCTTTGCTAGATCCTCGACCTCTAAAGATTGGAAGCTCCAGGACCCAGGCCTGCAGACACGTGTTTACACTCACCATTTAGGTGATCTCATCCAGTCTTGTGGCTTTGAATATGACCTATAGGCTGATGACTCCCAAATTTATCATCCAACGTGGATCTTTTCTCAGATTTATATACTCAGCCGACTATTCATTATTTCTACATGGATGTCTAATAGGCATCTCAAGCATTACTTGTCCAAAATCCAACTCCTGGTCTCCTTCTTCCCCAGCTTTCTTTCCCCAAGGTCTTTCTCATTTTAGTAGTATCCTTCCAGTTGCTTTGGCTAAAAACCTTGGAGTGATCTTGACAGTCTTTCTTCTATACCCTACATTCAATCTGTCGACAAATCCTGTTATCTCTCCTGCAGAATATATCCTGAATCTGACCTCTTCGCACTGCTTTTGCTGCCCTCGTCTCACTCTAAGCCACAGCTTCTCTCACTGGATTACTGACATAGCCTCTTACTTGGTCTCCCTGCTTTAGCCCCTTGTCTTCCACAGTCTGTTCTCAACGTGGCAGCCAGAGTGATTTTTTTTTTTATAACTCAAGTCATATCATTTTACTTCTCTGCCCCAAACCGTCTGTTGGCTCCCATCTCATTCATGGTAAAAGCTAAAACCTTGCTATGACCTACAAGAGCCTATACAATCTGAGCCACTGACCTCATCTCCTATTATGTTTTCTCTAGCTCTCTCTGTTTCTGTGCCACTAGCATCCTTGTTTTTCCTCAAATATACTAGCACACTCCTATCTTGGGGCATTTGTTATTTCTCTCTTCCTGGAATACTCTTTCCCAGTGTGTGGCTTGCTCCCTTCTTCCTTTGGGTCTCTACTGAAATGTCACCTGATGAAGGAAGTAGTCTCTATTACTCTGTACACCACAGCAACTCTGTCCTATGCCTAAAATGTTCCATCCTTTCTGTTTGTCTTTAATTGCACTAATCACAAGCTGACCATGCACACACACATACACCACACATATACACACATGTATCTCTGTGTTTTTTTTATTACCCATCCCTTTGGCTAGACTTTCTGACATGACATGATCAGTCATTTCTTGGGTACCCACTATGTGTCAGGCACTGTGCTAGTTGCTTTCACAGATATATTTAGTCCTCACAACAACCAAAAGGAGGTGAATATTCTTACTCCATCTGGTAGAGAGGAAAACTGAGACACAAAGAGACAGCATGACTTGGCAAAAGAAGATCACATGGTGAGCTAGAATCAGAGGTGAGTTTTAAACTCAGGACTGTGCCTGCAGAAGCTTGTCCTTTCTTCTACACTTGGGATTTTCTTGGCAGATGCTCAGTTTCTCTTACTACCATTTTAGCTCTTGGAAGCACTAAAAGCTGACATTGAGAGAACAGTTGTCAAGTTGGTTCTCCTTTGGCTGAAACCGCTAAAGACCCTTTCTGACTTGTCAGTGCGAATATAGTGAGGAGAACAGACAGTGCTCCAAATCTGCACATCGCTGGAGTCACCTCTAGTGAGGTGTCCAACATCAATACCAAAATATGATTGGGAGAACAGTTCCAGCCTTTGGTGTGTGCCTTATTGATCTCTGAAATCTCTTAATTTCTATATTTTTTTAGGGGTGGTTTTATTATCTGTGATTACTTGTGTTAAAGGTTATCTATAACAGTTGCTCAGGCGTCTTAGTCATTTCAGAATCAGGGAGGGTTCCCAAAGCTTCTCTGCCTGTCAGTTTTGATGGGATTTTCTTATTCTTTTCAACCAGCTTCTTATGAATTTTCTCTTAAAATCCAGTAGCTTTCTGAAGGAGCTACAAAAGAAAGGGGTTATTATTTGTTTTTTGCTAATTAAAAAAAAATGCAGAATGTGGTAACCACGAGAATGCACCTTTCAAATCTTCTGCTCAGGGAGTGCAAACTGACCAGTGTTTCCAGCTGCTCCGTTCTGCATCCATCACTGTTTATGCACTGAGGCTATCCTTCCCAGGGGCTGCTCCCAGCCAAGGGCTGAGTGTGGTAGGGTTCTAAGGTGCATCCCTGCAAAATGTGTGGCTCCTCTAACAAGCTCCTTTGGGCTCAAGAACTCGCATAGCAGGCTGAATAATAGCATCCCCCCCACAAGATATCCACACCCTAATCCCTTGAACCTGTGAATGTTACCTTACGTAGCAAAAGGGAATTAAAGTTGCAGATGGAAATGTTCCCTTATGTAGCCAAAGGGAATTAAAGTTGCAGATGGAATTAAGGTTGCTAATCAGTTGACCTTGAAATGGGGAGAGTTGTGGATAATCTGGGGGGGGGGAGGGGAGCAATCTAATCACATGACTCTAAAAGTGGAGAACCTTTCCCAGTTGTGGTCAGAGAGAGATGCACTGATGGAAGAAGGCCAGAGAAATGTGACATGAAAAGGACTTAACCCTCTGTGGCTGGCTTTGAAGGTGGAGGAAGGGATGATGAGCCAAGGAATGCAGGTGTCTTGCAGTATTTGGAAAAAGAAAGGAAATAGATTCTCCTCCAGATCCTGCACAAAGGAACACAGTGCCATTGACAACTAGACTTTTGCCTGGTGAGATCTGTGTCAGCTTTATGACCTAAAGAATTGTAATATAATAAATGTCATTTTCAGCTGCTAAGTTGTGGTTATTTGTTATAGCAGCAATAGGAAACGAATATAGCTTTCCATCAGCTCACAGAGACTTTCTTAGAACTGCACATCAGTCTCTGCAGTCCAACCTTCTTTCCTTCCCTCTCCTTACAGTCAGTAGACAAGCTCTTCCAGCCTCCTCTGGCTCCTTCTCTAATTCTGCTCATAGATATTTCCCCAATAAATTTCCTACACGTCGAATCCCATCTTAACATCTACTTCTCTGAAGACCCAAATTAACAGGATTAATAAACAAACCAATAAAGTCTTAAAGTAAAATAAGTTCTAGATCTACACCATCCAGGTGGAAACCACTAGTCACATGATGCTATTGAGCACTTCAAATGTGGCTAGTTCAAGTGAGAAACTGTATTTTTAATTCTAATTAGTTTAGATTTTAAATGAGATACTCAGTTCAGTTATCAGAAAATGTCTGACTGTGTTTGAAACGATTTGGGTATGTGAATCTACTTTTGAAGCTGTTTTACGGACTCTAACCACAGCAAGTATTTCTGATGAAAATCTACTGTCTGAATTGAGATGTGTGTAAATGTAAAATACACATTGGATTTGAAAGACTTTGAATGAAAAAAAGATGTAAAAATATGTCATCAACAATTTTTATATTGATTACATGTAGAATGACAATATTTTAGACATATTGGGTCAAAATATATTATTAAAATTAATTTCTCCTGTTTCTTTCACTTTTTAAAATGTGGCAGTTAGAAAATTAAAAATTACATATGTTGCTTCCATAGTATGGATAATGCTGTCCTAGATGCTATAATTATTAGCATTTATTGAGTACTTATATGTGCTAAGCACATTGCTAAATGTTTTCCATGGATTATTTTATTTACACTTCAAACCTGTTTTACAGATGAGGAAACCAAAACTTGAGTACAGAGTCCCCCCTTATCTTCAGTTTTGCTTTCTGTGATTTTGGTTACCAGTGGTACAGTAGAATAAGATAGAGAGAGAGAGAGAGAGAGAGAGAGAGAGAGAGAGAATGCACAGTCACATAACTTTTATGATAGCATGTGGTTATAAGTGTTCTATTTTATTATTGTTGTTGTTAATCTATTGCTGTGCCTAATTTATAAATTAAGCTTTATCATAGGTATGTATGTGTAGGAAAAAACATAGTATATAGTACAGTATGTTGGGTTCAGTACTATCCGGGGCTTCAGACATCCACTGGGGGTCTTGAAACGTATCCCCAACACACAAAGGGGAACTACTGTGACTTCAACTGTGAGGAGAGCAGGTGAGATAAAATTTATGTGTGATAAATTCAGAGGCAAGCTGGACACCCAGAACTAAATTATCTGAGAAAAAGAGAAAGAAAGTCGACATGCTTAAGCCAGACTCATGGGAGATATGAGGACTCTCTTAAAATACTTCAAAACTGTCATGCGGGTAAGAAAATAAACTTATTCCAAGTGGCTCCAGAGGGAGGAGCTTGGTGACTCCCAAATTGTTATCTCCTGCCAAGATTTTTCTTCTGAGCTCCAGTGTCGTAAATGCAACTACCTTCTGGATTCATCTGTTTGCATACCTCTCAGGCATTTCAAGCTTAACACGGCCAAGGCTCACTTTGGTTTCTTTCCTTCAAATTATGTTCTGCCATTTGGGTTCCCAGACTTGGTAAATGGCATTGACATCCATATGATTTCTTATGGTAAGAACACAGGCATCTATTGAAACAACATACTATACCCCACAAAAATGTACAAGTAAATGTTAAAATATTTTGAATAATAGTAATGAAAAAAGATTCTACAACAACAAAAAAATTGGGGCACCATAATGGATTCCTCTACTCTCCTTTACCCTGGATGTCTAAGTGGTCACTCCAAACTCCTCATGTGTTGAAAAACCATACCTTGTTCATGTCTCTGTTTGTATTGGTTATCTATGGCTGCTTAACAACTGAGCTCAGTTTCCGTGGGAGAAGGATCCACTGCAGCTGGGGCTGCAGTCATCCCAGGGCTTGACTGGAGAGAAATCCACTTCCAAGTTCGCTCCTGTGGTTATTGGTAGGATTCACTTCCTTGCTGGGCATCGGCTGGGGGCCTCCCTCAGTTCTTTGTCATGTGGGCCTCTCCATAGGGTAGCTCACATCACAGCACCTGCCTGCTCATACGGTTGCCTGCTCCAACGCCTGTGTTCTCTCCACTATTCTAATAGTGGTAGGCCTTTCTACAAATAGGGCAAGTCCTCAAGTTGCAAAGGGAGAGTAGAATCTGCAAGGTATGTTCCACCAGAGATGATTTCTCATAGCTACTAAGGAGGCCTTGGGGGAACCCCACTTCTGCTCACTCCTCTGTCTCTGCAGTTAGAAAGCATGGAAGTAAGTGAACTCTGTTCAGCTCTTATCCCATCGTGGGTTTAGATACCCAACAAATCCCCCTGCTGTCTTTATAGACCCAGAGTTAGACAGCTCTTCAGACCTACCTGGAAACGGTGGGCCATACCTTAGACTCAGGAGTCTGGAACTTAGAGTGAGCACAACCTTGTAAGCTGTTGTCTTGCCGGATTCCATATTAATGACAGGATTTTTTCTATCAGAGGGTGCTGTGTTATTTCAGCGTGATGCATGGCCCTGGTTAGATACTCAGTAACTGTTGACTTAATTTGTTAATTAATTTAACAAATATAGAGCACCTACTATTTGCCAGCTGAGATATTCAGTGACAGACAAGAGATCCTTGTCCTTTCGAGGTGCTGGAATACACCGAGAATCTAGTTGAAAGGCTGATATTTCAGGGAGACAGATTTTGATGTGTCACGGAATGAAATGTTTTCTACCTCTTGGAGCTTTTCTGAGATGCGGTAGCTTTCCTGTGGAGGGGGTGAGTTTCCTGTCTTTAGAGGTGTTCAAGCAAAACCAGAATGGCCACTTGGTGGGGATGTTGTAGAGGGGATAGAATATCAGAGACACTTGGAAGAGACTGTTAAGGTCCTTTCCAATTTCCTAGGAATTAACACTTAAGAGAAACCTGGATACAACAAATATGATATAAATATAAGACAGCACTTTCTTAAAGCCTGTAGCTGCAAGTCAGTGTGAAGAAAGAGGGTGGTCACTGGATTTTCAAAGGCTGGAGTTTGAAGGCACTGCTGGCTTAGGATGGGGATGTAGCTGCAGCTCACATTGAAAGGGACCTCCTACAGCTACAGAAATCACTCGGGAATAGACAAAGGATATGTTCCAGGTTTCCTGTGGTTTGCAGTATCACTGATGAAGTCAGTATCCCAGGAATGGTTGTTACCCGCCACTTGGGCAGGAAATGTCACAGACAAAGCCTTGTTTTTCTGCTGCAGGAATTAAAGCTCACAGGCAGCTGCAAGGAAATCAATGCCGAGCTGCTAAACCCTTAATGAACGACAGCAAAAGGCTGATCGTGTTGCCTAAAACAGCTTTTTTCAAAGCTGTTTGTCTGGGGCGAGAGTGTTAACAAGAATTGATTGAGTTCCTAGGAGGTGTGGTTTCCAGGGTGCAGCTGCAAAGAGCAGGGGAAAGCACATCAGATCTAGAAGCAGTTGCCATAGGTTCAAGTCTTGCTTGTCAGCTGAGCTACCCTGGGCTGCTTAGTGTTCGCAACTTGGTAGGCTACTGCTTGTTAAGCATATATGAAGCTCCCCTTTCCCCAACAAGGATTCTCGCAAAGGATTAATAACTTGATGAGAAATAAAGTTCCAGCATTAAGGGTGATTGAACTAAACTAATGTACCAAATCCCAATTCAAAGCCCTCTGGGAGAAGTACAGCTGGAGAAGGTTGCTGTGGCCACTAGACTTATCTAAGCTTCCTGTTTCCCAGTTGCTTTAGCTTAAATCTGAGTTTGGTTTTACCAAACCAACGTATAACTTTATGAAGAAGAGAAACAACTTGGCAGAAGGGAGGGCATAGGGCACATCACGCGGCAGTGGCATGTAGCTCAGTAAATGTCACACCCTGATTGATCCCATCAGCAATTCCTCCCGAAGGGACTAAAAGTAAGGATGGCAATTTCCTTCCTTAGGGCCTGGGCAGATATGTAAAGTGTTGAGGGAAAGGATGCTTTCCCCTGAGCCATTTAACTTGTCTGATTATCCATGTCCCCATCTATGAAGTGGGCAGAAAATGTCTGCCCTGTTTCCCACGCAGGGTTGTTGTGAGAATCCATGAAAATGCTTGGTAAGCCGAATTGCTCCCTCAGGTCAAACGGGACGTGATGCTTTTATTTGCAACCTGGAGGAGGAAACCTGAGTGACAGAAGAAAAACAAAACAGGCAGCTGGCATTTTTGGACCCCTTACTATGTTTCTGATACCGAAGACAACTCTACAAAACCTCCTCGAATCCTTCCAGCATCTCTGTAGGCAGATATTAACACGCTTGTTTTACAAACGAGGAAACGGAAGTAGGGTGATCAACCATCCCGATTTGCCCAGGACTGAGGGATTTTCTGGGACACAGGAGTTTCAGTGCTAAACCATGGAAAGTTCTGGGTAAACCAAGACTAGCTGATCAACCCAAACTCAAGTCCAGGGACTTTGAACAACTTGCCCAAGCTTCTGTGGCTGGTCAGCAGCAGAGTCAGACTGGAATGTGGCTCAGTTATCCTGATACTCATGCTGTCTCCTACACCCTTTTCTGCTTAAACTCTATTGGTATTAATGAAATGTGCACATACGCAGGGACTGCATGCCAAGAAGATGCACTAATCAACATGATGGGGTTTAACAGGAACCAGAAGGCCTTGCTATAAAGGTGTGTTGTTTGCTGTGATGCCTTAGATTTCAATTTTCTGTGGTTCTCTTTTAAGGGTTTTCTTAAGCACGTACCTAAGTGTGATATGGGCATAAATAAAGCCCTGCTTTATAAGTTGAATGGTGCATGGGCTAGCACCTTTATGGGGACTGTTTTATCTTGTTCTGTGGCTCTTAAACTTTAAGAGCAGGGGCAGCTTATTAAAAATGTACATTTGTGGGGTCTGCCATCAGATACCCTGCTTCAACATGTCCTAGGAGGGGCTCGACAATTGCACCTGGGTGACCTGGTTAAATCATCCCGTCTCTTAGTTCTCCCTGGAACGATTGCAGCAGCCACGTCAGCGGCCTCCTCCTCTGCAAAGCATCCCTCAGTGACTTTCCATCAGCTCCTGAATCAACTCAGGCTCTTTAGCCTGGCTGACAAGGTTCTCGGGGGCTGGCCCCAGGGTCCCTTACAGCCTCATCTCCTGCCACACTTGGCTTGCTATGTGGACTCTGGCAGCCTCAATCTGCTTATCATCCAGCTCGCGGGTCTGGCACTGCCTCCTGCTGCCCCTCCTGCTTCTACAACTCCTCTTCCCATGTCTGCGGTGTCCACTTCCTCCCGCTCTTTCTCTGAGATTGAGTTCGGACATCCCCTCCTCCAGGAAGGTACCCTGGCTTGTCCCCCATGCTTCCTCACTTTAGGTGGCCTCCTTCAGTACAGTTGGAATAACCCATCAGGGTCTGCCTTTCCCACTGGACTGTGATTCCCAGAGGGCAGGGACGGGGTCTCCTCTCCCATTGCAAGGACCACTAGGTGCTTTTGAAACACACTGGACCAGGCAGAGGCAGGGGGTGTTGTTTACACGGCGTTGGCTCCGTGAGCTCCTATAAGCCGTCTGTGGCAGTGATTACGGAGACTCTGAGCACAATAGATCTCGGAACAAGGAACTCGGCAATATTGCAATCATCAGTTTCAATTGCTGTGGTGAGAAGGGATTAGAGAATAGCAAACTGACAACCTGGCTTATTCGAAGGGCTAAATTAGGAACAAGACTGGCATGCTGGTGGGAAAAAGAGTGAGTCAGAGAGAGGGTGTATGTTACAGGGAAATCTGGGGTGTGGATGTGGTGCTGCTAAAAGTTGAAAACAGAGGACTTTAGGTTAGGAGAGAACAGCAGCTCGTGTCAGAGTCCACTCGGCAGAGTTAAACTCTCTTTCATAGCCTCATCTCAGTTTTTAACGGTAATCAATTGGTAAACTCCACAGTAGCAGGAATTTGCTTATTGCCATTGTATTAGTGCCTGGTTCGTAGCATTAGCTCAATAAATATTTGTTGAATGAATGAATGACCACTCTAAAAACTGCTTTCTTCCTCCACTTTCCACAGCTGCTTTCTGTCTACTCCACACTGATCTTTTAAGCCTGTCTGCCTTTCTACATTTCAAACCCTTGTTGGTCCAGGAAAGTGAGCCCCCGTTCCTGTCCACCCTATCTTCCCTCTCTTTCTTTGTTCCAGACTGCTAGGGCTCTGGTTTCTTCTCTGCGATGAGGACCTGGATCCTGCCTCTGGCCCCAGATTTTGGGCTTTATGTATATGTGTTACTTAACATGTAGACCTTGATTTGCCTGTGTTCATGGGCTTAATCTGACACTCTCATGGTTATCTTGAGTCCAGTCCTGGCATGAGCACTATGGACCCTGCTATCTCTACTGGCTTCCTGGAGGGTGCCTGGCCAGGCAAGCCCCAACCCTGGTGAGAAGAGGACCATGGTCTTTCACAATTGGGGGCCCCAGTGCCCCTTCCATCTCCAGCTGCCTCCCACCACCGCCTTTAAGATGTCATATGGGCCACAATCAAACTCGCTGTTTCCCTGGGTGGTCCCAGTCTGGCCTTCTCTTTATCTGTGAGTTAGAAAGCCCCACATGTATTAAAAAGTCTTGGGTTTGGTTTTGAAAAGAGCCACAGGAATGAGGTTTCTAGAGGCCTTCCCAGGAAACAATCACCTGTGTTTGGGCTGGATCAGAACTGGTGACTCTGGAGGAATTATCATCTCAATGAATGTTCTGTGTGGGTGTGCGCGCATGTGTGTGGCGTGCATGGTGTGTAAACGTGTGGGGTGTATATATGGTATACAGAGGCTGTGTGTACATATGTGTGGCATGCATGTTCAGAGTGTTCATGGTATGCGTATATATGAGTTATGTGTACATGGTGTACATGATGCGTATACATGTGTGGGGTAGGTGTACACAGTTCATGTACATATATATGCATACACACGTGTAGGGTGTATGTGACGGGTGGGTGTACATGATGCATATACACACGTCTGTATGGTGTGTATATGCCTATGTATACACGTGTGAGCTATGTATGTGTGTGGTGTATGAGGTACGTATACGTATGTGTTGTGTTTAAACATTGGTGTATGTGTCGGTATGTGGTATGCATAGTGCGTATGTGTGTGTGGTGTGTATAGTTAATGTGTGTATACACATATGGTCTGCGTGTATACCAGTATATGGTATATATACACACATGTATGCTGTATGTGTGTGGGGTATACATGGTGCATATAAGTGTGTGCTGTGTGTGTGGGGGGTCCTGAGGCCCAGGCCAGGGTAGGGACAGGTGCTGCTCAGAGCTGTCTGAGCAGGACATGACCTGAAGGGCATGCAGGAGCTGAGGTCTCTGTGGAGGAGCTACACGGAGCCCTCAAATCTGGGAGCCCTAGACCAAGCTGTAGTGAGTGGTCAGGAGAGGGAGCAGGAGCCAGTTGAGACAAAAGGCCCAGAAGGAGGCCACAGACAAGCAGTGCCAGCATCTCCCTTCTCCTAGCTGTGTGGCTGGGCCTGGGAAGGAAACGTGGCAGCGTGTGCCTCCGCTGGCCATCATCGACACATGATGATGAGCATTTCTGCAGTGACAGCCCTGCATGAGGGTCTGCAGATAACTGACCCAAGTCAGACGTGGTTCCTCCTCACAGAAAACAAATATGACTGGATGCCACGGGAGGGGCACAGTGGGGGTGGAGAGAGAGGGATGGGGACAGGAAAAGAGGGAGGGACAGGTGGAGATTCCTAGGGCTGGGGTGGGGACAAAGGACAGAGGCTGTCCCGCTGCTTGGAGTGAGGAGGAGGGTTCACTGGAATCAAAAACCTGTGTTCAATTTGTTTTAACTCTCGCCATTTAAAATCTATGTTGTGTCTTTGGGTGATTATAAAGCAAAGTGAAACTGGAGCCCCCTACTAGGTCGGCCAGCTTCCCAAACCCCCTGTGGCCCATCTTCCCCACTGCAACCCAGAGATCCAGGCCCGTAAATCTGGCTCCTCCAGTCCCTGTCATCCTGACATCCAGTTCACCCCCAAATCCCAGACTTCTGGGTAGCTATATTAAGTCGTTTCGGGGACAAAAAGCCTCCTTTCTTCTCCCCACAATTCAATTCCTGAATTTTTGCCATGTTGGCAAAATGGATGATGGTGGCAAAGGCTTGAGGATAAAATATTGTAATCAGGACAGTGTCCCCTCCTTCGGTCCCTCTCCCTCTGTCCCTGGATCCGGTGCTCACCGATTTCTGTGGAGTCAGCAGATGGATGGATGGCTTTTGCTAATGCTTTGCTAGAGTGATAGGATGTGCAGCAGGAATAACCCTGCAGGCTCCCAATAAAAAGAGGAGCAGGAATATCTCAGGGAAGTGGAGGAACTGAGAGAGAGAAAGGGGATGGGTGCAAATCAGAGTGAACTGGAGCCTCCTGCTGCAGACCTGCCCACAGTACTCAGTCAGACACCAAGTCCTTGTTAATGTCCCTTTTACCACCCCGGAAGCTGGACAATGGCAACAGGCTCTTATCTGGTGTTCTGAGCTCTAGTCTTGACCTCCTCAACTCTTTCGTCTAGCACTCAGCCATAATGATCTCCTAGGCCACAACACCCCCATAGTACTCCCTCACTCTCATACCTTCCATGGCTCCCTACTGCCCATCAAATCCTGTGGAAACCCCATGGTCTAGCATCAAAGACTCTCCAGGACATCACTCCATCTCCTAGCACCCTATTTTGGATACCCTTGCCATTGGCCAATGTACAAAAAGATATTCATAAACATGGCTTTCTGGCCTTTCCTCGAGTTTATTATTTTCTCAGATTGTCTTTTTCTCCAATTCCCCCATCTTAGTATTTAGAAATTCCATCTTTAAGGGTCCATCTCAAGTGTCATATTTACCATGCTGACTTTGCAAGGCTCCCTGCCAGATGCCATTTTGTCCCGTTACAACATTTATTTTTCAAAATCTTTGGTTGCTATTACTTATGTTCATGTCTGTCTCTGTTGTTAGATGGTGAACTTGTGAGGACTGAGTCAGATTTCTTCTATCTCCATGGTAGTCTGTCCTGTTTCATGTATAATATACATTCAATCAATATGATGAGCTGAATTTTTTTCAATTAAAATAACTGCAAAATATCCTTCCTGATAGGCAAAATTAATGTTACAGCAGTTTGGTGCAGAGTGCACACTTGCAAAAAACTGTTGACTTAGAAGAGAGATGAGGCTCTGTTCAGCAGAGGATTTTCGAGTACATCTTCTGAAGGCCTCTCTGTCATTGTTTGGTAGTGAGCTTATCAGTCAGTTTTTGCATATAACAACCTCAAACTCTCAGTGCCTTATAAGAAAACATTTATTTTCTTGATTGGAGTTCTGCAGGTTAGGCTGATCTTGGCTCCAGGCTATGGGTTGTGTTCAGGTCTGTGCCTTATGTCTCTTGCTTCTCCTTGGATGGATTGCAGGAGTGCCCTGGACAAGCCAAACCCTATAAGCATATTCGTAGCTTCCTTTTACAACCCCACTGGCCAAAGAAAATCACATAGCCAACCCCACATCAATGGGCTGAGGAAATATGCTCTGTCACTGTAGCAGTAGGAACCACAAAGTCATATGGCAAGGGGCTTGGAGATGCAATTCTAGTACAGGGAGGGAGAGGAGAATTGGAAAGAACCATCCAATCTACCTCAGGTGGAAAAGCTTTGGGGGAGAAAACACCCCCCCCCAGAACAGGTCCCAGAGCAGAGGATTTAAGGATAATGAGCAGGTTTAGGAGCAGTTGTGTAGGATTTAAAATGAAAAGATCTGAATTCATGTCCATGATTGGACTGGGATGTCCTAACCATGTGTTTGTGATAAAAACCCTTAAACTCTTTGAACTTCATTTTCCTCTGCCAGGAAACGGAGACAAAAGTACAATTACTTATTGGGAGGATTGGTTGCAATCGAGCAGGTAAAAATGCTTTGCTAGCTGAAATGGGTGGCCTGTGTCAAGAGCCCAAGTCGGGGAAGAAGCTAATGGGAGCAGCTGTCCCCCGGGGTCAGCAAGGTGCAGAAAATGACAGAGGTCTATGGGGGCATAATGCAGGAGCATGGGTCCTCCTCAAACTGGCCCACTTTGGAGTGTCAACTTCTCAGCTCCAGCCAGGCTGGGGCTCAGCCCTAAGTTATGTGTCCTCGCACGCTTCTGAACTTTGCCCCATTGAGGCCCTCATCCCTGCCTCAGATCCTGGCCGTCATGCAAACCTCCATGATCCAATGGGGATAGGACCTCACAGAGTGGTGGTGAGGATTTGGCACTAGAAAGCAACAGCACAATGCTAGGTACACAGCACCAACTCAGTATGGAGACGCACAACAGTACATTTACCGGATGAAATATATTTATGCACACATCTGTTTCAGGCATTTTCTTGCTCAATAGAATTGCAGAAACACCATCCGTTCATCCTTGCAGGCATCCACCAGGATGTGGAAATTGCTTAGATTAACTAGTTAAATCCATCAAAATGGTATTTGTTAAAATGGGATTTTATGTGTTGACCACATAAATATTCATAACTTCATGACAGTGCGCAAGCACATGCCACTGATTTTGCTTCCTTGATGCTGCCAGGAGGAAGCATCGTGTGACAGAAAATGGGGCCTGTTGTTTACCTGACACTGTGTTTGGATTCCTCGGAGGGCTCTGCCAAGCAAGGATTTTTCTAACAGACGGCATGCAGCTGCTCCTGCCTTTCCTGCTGTCCTCTGCAGAGCTAGCTCGTGGCCTACTTCCCCGCTCCCCACCCTGCAGTTCCCAAGCATACCAGGTGCTGGCTTTATCCACCAAACTCATGTCCTTTTTTCAGGAGAAAGAAATCGATAGAAATTGATTTGAAAATGTCAACCTTATCAACTGCCAACTGTCACTCCAAGACATAGTTTATGGATAGTGTAGATGTTTGATCTCACCAAGGCCCTTCTCCTGGCCCTGACAGTTTATGTTGTCACAAGTTGGTTACCTGCAGATATTCTCTTGGGGCCTATTAGAGAGGGAGGTAGCACAGCACAGTGTCTAAGTGCGCAGGCTCAGGAGCCAGACTGCCTGAGTGTAAATCTTGGCCCCATTACTTAATTGCTGTGTAGCCTTGGGAAAGTTATTTAACTTCTCTGAGGCTCAGAAGTCTCATCTTGCACCTTAGGATAATAACAGGATATACTTCATAGGGTTGTGAGAATTAAATGACAACCTGTGTAAACATATAAAATATGGAGAATATTTTAAGTGTGCAATAAATATTAATCACTATTTGTTATTCATATGTCACTTTGCTAGGCATTGAGTGTTTTAAATAAGGCTAGCTGGGGGAGGCAGGTCATATACAAGGCAAATGGGGCAACTGATGCATGAAAAGATTATGATTACAGAGGCTGGAGTCCAAAGTCCTGGGTTTGAATCCCAGCTCTTCCACTCATTAGCTCTATGATTTTGAGCAATTTTCCTGGAACTCAGTTTTACCTGTAAAATTGGGATGAAAATCACAGTGATTGACAAGCAATCTTGCTATGAGTTTCTAGTTAGAAAATCACTTTGAGACTAGAAATGCACAGTGCATGGGCTAGTAAGTTTACGATTCCCATGGGAAGGTCATCTGTGATATTGAGTGGCAAATGCTAAATGCCAAGTGTGTAGGTCAGAAAAAGGTTCACTGTCAAGAGAGACACTTTGGGCAGGGATTGTCATAAAGAGCCTACCAGAAAAGGTGGGATTGAATTGGGCTTTTTGAGAAGATTGGCTTTGGAAAGTCCAAAGAAGACTGCTTTATGTGTCCTAGGCTTAACTTATAGCAAACACAGGTATAGGCTTAGTAGAGGCCTTGATTTAGTAACGAGGAATTCTGGCATTGTTTTTTACACTTTGGGAAGTGTCTGCATTATTATAGTCAGGCATGTCACCTGACCCGGGTGTTAGTAACTACCTGGCTTGTGCAAGTAGTGTGGTGCAGAGGGAGCCAGATTGAGGCAGGAGCATGAGGCAGGGGCTTCTGTATTTGGCCAGGTGAGAAATGGTGATAGCTTGGGCTGGGATGTTAGCAGTGGCAACGAAGAAAAGCAGACAGATGCTAGGTCTTTTTTGGAGGTAGAGCTGTCAGGACTTGCTGATTTATTCACTCAGTTCATTAATTCAATGGTTCTAGTCTCTGGGGATATAGCAGTAAACAAAACAAGCACAAATGTGCTTATATAGCTTAAGTACTGGTGGCAGGTGGAATGCTGGGGAAGGAGAGGAGTAATGAGGATGACTCCAGGTTTCCTGCCTGAGGGGATGGAGTGATATTTGCTTCATGATGCGATTTTGAGACCCTTAGTTCCAAATTGCTAAGGTGCATAATCTTGCCTTGGTTACTCCAGGTCCTCTCCTTCGGGAGACTCTGGATCCTCTTCTGGCTGTCTTGTGTGTTCTGTGTTGCACCATAATGTGCTCAAAGGTTACTCCTGACATATGGAATTTCTTCACTCAACCTGGACAGCTCCATCTACAATTTAGATCCACGTGCTGCTAGGTTTAAGAAAGTTTCTTCATTGTTACTCTCTGCACGGTGCTGTTCATGACCAATTAACGTCCTTGCTCTTTTCCTGGGTGAGAGGCCTTATATCTTGCCCTGCATATGTAGCATGTGACAGCTCCCTGGTTGACACCGAACTTAAATAAGTCCCACCTGGACAGGTGATCCAGCTTCCATTGCACTTTCTGCATGCCGTAATTCAAATGCTTCTTTCTACATCTTACTATATAACCATGTTTTGCTGTCCAGGAAATGCTGGACAAATTGAACTGAGAGGATGAAATTCTAGAGGAAAGGTACGACAGGAACAAAGATGTGAAGGCAGGAAATTTCAGACAGAGTTTGGGTCCTGCCTGAGGATGCCAATCCGTCTAAAGTCCATGCTTGGGATGCACATTGGGAGATGGCCTGTGTTCTTCTGAGTGTCTAACACTAGCTTGTGAGTCATCTTCACCTTCCTGTGGGGAGAGAACGTGGAGGAAGCCTCTCACTTAGAATTATAAACGATCCTTGTGAACATAATTTCAGCAATTACTGATGTTCAGTAATTATGCTAATGCTGATTCACAGAGGCTGATATTTGCTCAGCAGGTTCTGGGCACATTATCTCTTTACCTGACTAACAGTGTTTTCTCACTGCCGTTATGGTTTTCTTGTCATGTTAAGTGATGTTTGCATCTTTGAGCTTGTCAAGACACTAGGATTAGAGTTGAGGTTGTGTTCTCACCCCATTACAAGATTTTCTTGTGGGTTTCTTGATGAGAAGGGAAAGAAAGGGGAAAAAGTAAAAAGGAAGAGAGAAAAGGAACCCTGTTGGCTGATGAGGAAATTATACTTCAGAGGGGAAGTGAGTTGCTTGGGGACAGAGAGATAGGATTTGTAACCTTATCTTTCTGATTCCAGATATAGCCTCTGGTGATTAGAAAGGTTGAGAGCCGGGATGGTCTCCTCCGACTGTAATACAACAACGTTTTGCTTGACTTGAAATAATCACGAACCATTCTGAGTCTCTGCTTCAAGCTGTACAAATGCTTATAGATCATTTAAGACACTGATTTTCCAAGTGTGGTCTCTAGACCAGCAGCATTAGCATTACCTGGAAACTTGTTAGAAATGCAAATTCTTGGGCCCCACCCCAGACCTTTTGAATCAGAAACTCAGAGTTTCTGTTTTAACAAGCCCTTTAGGTGATACGGATGCTTACTCTAGTTTGAGAATTATAGGCTAGCCCCTTTATACTTAAAGTGTGGACCACAGGCCTGCAGCATCAGCATCAAATGAAGCTTGTTACCAAGGCAATGTCTCAGGCCACACCCAGATTTACTGAATCAGAGTCTGCATCTTAGTAAGATCCTCAGGTCATTTGTATGCATGCTAAAGTCTGAGTATTACTCTATTTGTTGTTGACAAGAGGCAACATGATTTGGTGAATGTTCCACTAATTAGTGACAGAACCAGATTGCTATTACTCCTACTAATTTAATAGCTAAAGTACTGAGGTTACTGCCTTGGAGCTGCTATTGTTTAAAGAGGGTCTACTATGTACCAACAGTGAACCCTGGGTTTCTCCCTTAATTCTCACCATATCCCTTTGAGGTAGGTGCAGAATTTTTCTTGTCTAGAATGGGTGTTTGGCCAGACTATTGAAAAAGTCAATTAGGGGAGGGGATCTTACAAAATACACACAACTTAAGCATTTAATTTTAATCTAAACATATAAATGTATGTATATTCACCAATCTTTTGAATGGTGTGGGGGGTCAAGGTCTTTTCTTTGAATATCACTCTTTCTTTAAGTTTACACATATTTTATGATACCTATTTTGGCTTTCTTTGAAGTGGGTTTTCTTTTTTATTTTGGCTTTTCTTTGAAGACTTTAAGGTCTGAAGAAATCTGAGGGCAGAATCCTTCTAGAATTTTGTTTTTCTCCAACTTTAATGTTTCCTAATTCTATAGAATTAAAAAAAGTGATTTGCCTTGTGCAAAGTATTCAAACGCAGTTTTCATAGATGCATTGACTTTTATATACAATATTTAATTAAATCTGTGATTTCAGTAACAAGTATAAATGGCATAAGCAGGCTTGGAACCAATGCAAAAACAAACAACTTATTGTATAACTTCAAATAGCTAGTAGAAAGGATTTTGAATGTTCTTAACACAAAAAAATGACAAACGTTTGAGGCGATGGATATGATAATTACCCTGATTTGAACCTTACACTTGGTACACACGTGCCCAAATATCACATTGTACCCCATATATATATATATATATATAGAAATATATATAAACTGTGTCAATTAAGAAAAAATAAATTTAATAAAAATAAAAAAATAAGCAACCCAACTATTAGAAGCAGAGGTGAGCAGGTGTGTCAGAGGGTAGCTTACTAACCCTGAACATACTAGTGCCATGGGCCCTGGTCAGCATGTCTTAGAGAGAATGGACAACGTTGGTTAAATTGCAGACAGTTGATCTCTACTCATGTTATTATTATTAGGGTACTTCGAAAACTTTGTAGAAATATTTGTATTATCTTTCAATTCTATTTTTCCACGAACTTTTTGAAGTACCCTCATTTATTTATGAGGTTCAGAAATGTTAGGGACTCTTCTCAAAGTCACATAGAAAGAGCTGGAGCTGGGAGATGGACCCAGGCAGTCTGAATGCAGAGACCTGCCACACTCCCCTGATTGTTTTCTTAGAGACAATCTAAAATCTTAATTTTTAAAAAATGTTAATTTTTAAAAAATCTAGATAATCAGTCCCTTTTTTTCTTTTTGAGACCAGCCGCACCGCGCTCAGCCAGTGAGCACACCGGCCATCCCTATATAGGATCCGAACCTGTGGCGGGAGCGCTGCTGCACTCCCAGTGCTGCACTCTCCCGAGTGAGCCACAGGCTCGGCCCAATAATCAGTCCTTTTATCTCCACAAAGTATAAATAATTCTCCTTTTCATATAACCATAAATACTTCTCCAAATATACTGTTCCTTTCTTCCTGTCCTCGCCCCTGCTTCTGTACTTACTTTGGCAGTAGAACTTGATGTTCCTGGTAGATGAGGCAATTGAAATGGATAGTTTAATTGATTTAAATGTCCAAGCATCAATATTCTCTGACAAAACATTGTCAGTGTACTATTTCATGGCAGAGGACTGGTTAATGAAGAAAATAACCGTGGAAGGGGGAATCAATGGGACTGAAAATTTAGTTGAACCCCTTGAAAAAGCATCCATGGGTAGTATGTGTCCCCACCATGTCCCCTTAGCATCCCATACATACCTCTTATTATTTAAAGTGTTACTTATCCAGTGACATAGTATACCCTGTGGCCCTGGTTCTGGTATTATTTTTCTGCCCTATTTCTTTCCGTGTGACTTGTTGCTACTTACTTGACTTCTAGCCCTGTCTATAAAATAAGATGAGCATAGCACTTGTCTCTACCTACTAGAGCTGCAGAGAAGTGCGGATGGGAAATGCTTAGTACAATGCCTGGCACACTGCAGACACCTAGTAAATAGTAGCTCTTGTTGTTTTTCCAACTTCTCTTCCCTAGGGAAATAATGAAAGGCCTAATTAGGTATAGTTAAAGGTAAATATTCTGTTCTAACTCTTTTGGACTTTTAAAATTTTTATTTATTTTTATTTTTTAATTGTTACTGGATTTTCTTTTTTTTAAATTTTATTTTGTCGATATACAATGAGGTTGATTATTGTGGCCCATTACCGAAACACCCCTCCCTCCTCCCTTTCCCCCCTCCCTCTCCCCCCTCCCACCCAACAATGTCCTTTCTGTTTGCTTGTCATATCAACTTTTTTTTGTCTTTTTTGTGACCGGTAAGGGGATCACAACCCACCGGCCATCCCTATATAGGATCCGAATCTGCGGCGGGAGCGCTGCTGCGCACCCAAGCACCGCACTCTCCTGAGTGCGCCATGGGGCCGGCCTGTATTTATTGGACTTTTTTATTTTTTTTCCTTTTTTTTGTCTTTTTCTCGTGTCCGGCAATGGATTGCAACCCTCAGTGTCGCGCCTGTACCGGACCGGGACCAGCAACGGGACCGCAACCCTCAGCGTCGCTCCCACACCTCGCTCAGCCAGTGAGCGGGAACCGGTCTGTATGTGGGATCTGAACCCTCGGCGGGAGCGCCGCCGCGCTCCCAAGCGGCGCACTGCTACAGTGCGCCACCGGGCCGGCCCTTATTGGACTTTTTAAAATAATCCTAGCCCGGTGCCTAGAACACAGTAAGTGTTCAATAAATATTTGTGAAAAAATCGAATAGATGAATTGTAGGTCAGTGTTATTCACTGATCGGCTTCTGCATCTCATGATGGTCTATGGTATAAGGATTGTTTCCCCTGATCAAAGACTTTCATACTTCTGTAGTTTCAAAGAATTTTCAGTCTCTCCATCTACAATTGCTCATGGTCTTCATATTAAGTACAGACTTTTTTTCTGAACTATGTTTTTTTTTTTTTTTTTTGTCTTTTGTCTTTTTCTGTGTCTGGCAACGGATTGCAACCCTCAGTGTTGCCCCCGTACCGGACCGGGGACCGGCAACGGAATCGCAACCCTCGGCGCTGCTCCCGCGCCTCGCTCAGCCAGTGAGCGGGAACCGGTCTGCATGTGGGATCCGAATCCTCGGGTGGGAGTGCCGCCGCGCTTCCCAAGCGGCGCACTTATCCAGTGCGCCACCGGGCCGGCCCCTGAACTATGTTTTAAAGGAGGTGTTGTATTCCTCTAATATTCTTAGAAAAATACCTATAAACAATTGCTTGTAGAAGTGGCAAATGGCTTACGTGGTTTGCTGCTCTGTTTTGTTTCTTGGATCTGAGTGCCCTGTGATGTGAGGTTGATGCCTCTCGGCTGCCTCTGAGCCTCGCTGTGGTTTTATAGCCCCTGGCTTTTTGGCAGAAGCAGTAACTTCTAGATTTGTCCTCAACCTAAGAAGTCTCAGCTGTCTCTGCAGGAGTCTTCTTGCTGTAGTGGAAGGAAGGGAACTGTGATGGCTGGGAAAAATTGAAGGAAGCAGAAGTAGGTGCTCTTGCAAAGCAGTCTTGGGACAGATAAAGGAAGCTAAGGCAAAGTACCCCAGTGCCTTGTAAGCATGTTCCTGTGTCTTGATGGAGTTTTGACCTGAAGTTGTCTGGGAGGAGACTGAGACAATAGAACTGGGTTAGGTAAATATTCCTGTAAGCATGTGGGGGTCACCTGCAGCTCTCTATTTCGGGATTTTGTGCCAAATGTTTTCCAAGTGCCTCTTTATCATCCAGATCTACCTCCTCTGCTCTGCTCTCTTCCCTGGAGGAGCTGACTCACAGATTGTGCTGTCGGGTTCCTGTGCCCTCTAGCTTCAGCCAGGTGGGTCTAGCCAGCGGGACCCCTGGCAGGACATCAGAGGTAGGAAGGGAGGAGAGTGTGGCCAGTGTATCTGTTCCTCTAGATTGTGAAGAATTGTGTCCTGCTGGCTGTGTCCTTCAGTTGAAGGTCAGCATTCCCTTCAAGGTGACCCCCTTTATGAGACTCTCCTCATCATTTTGAGCCGAGAGCATAGCGATCGCACTGCTATTAATCCTGGGGTCCTGCACTATCTCTCAAAGTCTCTCTGCAACTCACCCACACCTTTGTAAATGGTCACTTTTAAACCCTCTTCCAATGACTCCAGTATGAGTGTGTCTATGCTTCATGCTGGGACCATGATGGTTTGAGTCTCAAGTCACTCTGCTTCTGTGTGACGATGGCAGTCCCTGGGAGGTAGGAGTCAAGAAGAGATAAAAACAGTACAGTTGGGTACATAAGAAGTGGCTTCAGTTGCAAGCCATAGAAAACAATCCTGGCTCATTTAAGCAGAACAGGAGTCTATGGGTGGGATATCAGGTAAGCTCAAAGAAAGAATTCGGAAGGCTGAGGACCAGGCAGGAGGCTGGGCAGCAGGGACCATAGAAACATTCTGGTTAGGACATGGCTGCTGGTTACTGCTGCTTCAAATGCATCGTCAACTGCACCCGCACCTTTGCATCATTTCTCCAGGGTTCAGAATCTTAGGTGGGGGCATCTGCTTGGCTAATACTAGGTCATATACAGCATCCTAGGTGCAGGAAGTTAAAGCTTTTCTCTTCTCCCAGCTTATTCCTGCTTCAAGCTAGAAACCTGCACCAGACAAGGAGATGGTCCATGTTTGGCTCCTCTTTCCCCCCTCTCCACCTTACCACTAGTCATCTCTTGCTTCTCCAGGGCTGGGATTGAGGAGCGAGGAGACGTATGGTACAGGAAGGGTTTTACTTGGCTGGTATCATCATGAGCTAGTGTTACTACTCTTAGGGTTTGGCAGGTGTTCAAAGCTGAATCTTGCTCTCTTTGATCAAATCTTTCTTTCTTGTGGCTGGACATCTGGTATTCTATGTCTTCTATTGGGGGTCCCATACCTGCTCCCCCCCATCATTCTTGGGAGAAATCCAAAGTGACCCTGGTATGGCACCCCTCCAAGGGCTGCTTAAAATCCACTTTTTCCTCAGCCTTTGTAGAAGGCCAGAAAGCATTTAATTTTAACATCCTATGGTCTGGCTGCTCCTATTGGCGGCAAGCCAGTAGGTTTAAAAGTCCAGGGTGACTGCAGAGCCCACTCTGATAAACACTGAGACTTTGCTCTCTGGACACGTCTGCACAGTGGCTGGACTTGGTTTTCTAAAGCCCACCCAGAACCATCCATCCAAACTCCTGGACAAGAGACAAAGTGAGGAGAACCAAGAAAAAGACATAAATGGTTCTTTTGGGATAAGTTTTCACCCAGAAAAGATGCTCAGATAGTACCAAGTTCCTGTTATGTTCCTAATTTCTACCTTTTCCTAGGACAAGAACAAAGAGCCTCTAGTGATGTTTAATACTTCTGAATTTCCTCTTGGCCAAGACCAGTTGTGCCTCAGTCTGGCTAAATTGACCATGTTTTATTTTATGGTTTGTGAGCTTTCATTCTGTTTCAGAGACCTCCTTTGCCATTTTGAATAAGCAGCTTTTCTTTGTTGTGTATAAGCCCATGAACTGAGGGCTATTAATTAATCTCAAGTCTTTTTTTCAGTAAGAAACCTGGGTCAATGTAAATAAGGTGAACTTCTGCAGCATACGGCTCTGATATGTCAAACCAGAACCACGGAGTCTGGGACTTGGCTCTAGCCTGCCATTTTTTTTTTTTTTTCTCCCTGAGCTGTGAAAATGCAAGACATAGGGTTTGGGAGAAGAACGGAGGCAAGGCAGGCTTCACTAGATCATTACTATCATCTCAAAGACATAGGTACTAATTCTCATTGCTCCATGGTGCTAAATTTTAGGAGAGATTTCCAAGATGTGAAAGGAGAATGAACATGTGAAATATTGATTTTATGCAAATGGAACATGGAATAATGTTAGTGTTGGAAACTTTTAAGGCCTCTACCTATTGGGCGGAAATTTTACTTTTCTATGTAGTCATTTGGGGATCACAGATTATGTGAATACACGAAGTCAAGCAAATTCTTTGCATTTGAGACAAAAGCTGCATCTCATCCCAAATCCTTTTTTTCACTGTCGTCGTCGTCATCATCATCATCATCACCATCACCATCCATAATCTTTTCATAAATCTTTATGTTCATCCTTTATTACTTTCTTTGGATAAATTCTTCAAGGTAAAATGACTAGCTAAAAGTGTATGAACTTAAATTATCTTTAACAAAAAATTTCAATCATATAAAAGTAGAAAGAATAGGGTACAAATATATTTTTCTTCTTATCTTTATTTGTTTATTAATTGACACATTGATTGTACATATTTATGGTGTACAGAATTATATCTCAACACAGATATACAATGTGTAATGATCAAATCAGGGTAATCAGCATATTAGTCATTGGAAATCTTTATCATTTCTTTGTGATAAGAGCATTTGAGCTCCTCTCCTCTAGCCATTTGAGAACACACAATAAATTACTGTTAATTATAGATGCCCAGCACTCCTGTACACCACTAGGACTTATTTATCCTATCTAGTTGTAGTTTTGTGTCCATTGTCCAACCTCTCCCTGTCCTCCCACCCGCCTCCCCTTCCCGGCTTCTAGTAAACACAATTCTGCTCTCTATTTCTATAAGCTCAATTTTTTTTTTCTTTAGTTCCCACAAATGAGTGAGAACATGCAATACTTATCTTTCGGGTGCAAAGATTTTTAAAAGCTTCTAATATACATTGACCAGTTGCCTTCCGGAAGGAAGTATTGATCCACACCCCCATCAGTATTGTTTGAGAATACGCATATCCTGACATTCTGCACAGCACCGGACTTTACAATTTTTAGGTCAATTCACTGAATGAGGAATGGTGTCACTTTGTTTTAGTTTTCATTGATTTGATTACGGGGGAGGGGGGCTTTTAACATTTTTCCACATATTTGTTGGTAATTTGTCTTGTTTTGTGACTATTGTATTCTCATACTCTGTTCAATTTTCGACTGTCCATTACTCTTTTTCTTGCAAATTTATAAGAGGTCTTTAAATACTGAGGATATTAACCCTTTGTCTAGCAAGCACAGTGCAATTATTATTATTATTTTTTTTTAATTTTTATTTTGTCAATATACAATGTATATGATTATTA